>NC_083768.1:708189-723189 GCF_963514075.1 Conger conger | reverse complement strand
GCTCCGTAATCGGATCCGTTGAGGTTCCCAGAATTCCCGACAACAGCGCAAGTCCTACAACGATTGGGGGCTGAGTCTTTGTAGTGTTCCTTGCTTGGGAAGACCTGGAATAATTTCTTCACCACATTTCTGTAGTTGGCTTTGTTTCCCTTGGTGCCTAGCTTCTGAGGAGAGGAAAGACACACAATACATTACATTCATGGCATTTGGCAGACACTCTTAGCCAGAGCGACGTACAGTTGATTAGACTAGGCAGGAGACAATCCTACCCTGGAGCAATGCAGGGTTAAGGGCTTTGCTCAAGGGCTGTGTGGATCTTATTGCGGTTACACTGGGGATCGAACCACCGACCTTGCGTCTCCCAGTCATCTACCTGAACCACTATGCTACAGGCTGCCCACAACAGAGACTCTCAGCTGCTTGAGAGTGAATCAACAAGAACAATGGTAGAACTTGAAGCAGCACAAGGCATTCCTTAGGCAGATGGCAGGTTATGCTGTATGTACACAGGCCCGCAGTGGCCCAGACCTACGATAATCTTCCGCCTGAATCTTCTAAACTACACCACATGGAGGGGTCCCCAGGACACACCCCATGGAGGGGTCCCCAGGGCCCACCCCATGGAGGGGTCCTCAGGGCCCACCGCATGGAGGGGGCCCAGGGCCCACCGCATGGAGGGGACCCCAGGGCACACCGCATGGGGGGGTCCCCAGGGCACACCCCATGGAGGGGTCCTCAGGGCCCACCGCATGGAGGGGACCCCAGGGCCCACCGCATGGAGGGGACCCCAGGGCCCACCGCATGGAGGGGACCCCAGGGCACACCGCATGGAGGGGTCCTCAGGGCCCACCGCATGGAGGGGACCCCAGGGCCCACCGCATGGAGGGGACCCCAGGGCACACCGCATGGGGGGGTCCCCAGGGCACACCGCATGGAGGGGACCCCAGGGCACACCGCATGGAGGGGACCCCAGGGCACAGAAGCTGCCGTAGACAGCGATAATGAGGAGGCCAGGCTTCCGGCCGATCGTACGGGGTCTCTGACCTCTGACCTCTGGCATACTGGAATCCGCCGGTAGACGATTTGACTGGAGAGGAGTCTCCGATCCAGAGCTCTTTGAGGACTCCACGCCCCAGTTATCCTCTGGGTTGAGAGATGCCCAGACTTCCCAGACTTCCCCTTGCTGGCGAACGTTCCCCCTGAGGGTGCGACCCTGGCGGTCTTTAGCAAACAGCATGCTACCATGCCACCCTATCGGCACTATGACTGTGCCAGTGACTTATATCTGGGTACAGGACCACCTAGGGGTTATCTATATTCCCTGTCACTTCCCCAAAGCACTGCCATGAAGGAATACACAGAGGAGGCTTTGGCGAGTGGGTTCAGCAGACCACCGACTTCACCGCCTGGTGCTGGTTCTTTTTTGCAGAGTAGAAGGACAGGGCTGAGATCCTGCACTGATTACAAGGGCTAAAAGAACATCACAGTCAAGAACTGTTCCTCTCCACCGCTTCTGAACTCTGCGTTCAAACGTCTCCAGGGGGGCGTCTGTGTTCCCGAAGCTCGATCCCCGCAGGGCCTACAGCTTGGTGTGCGTACACAGGGGAGATGAATGGAAGACTTTTAATACGCATAACGGGCACTGTGAGTACCTGCTCATGCCATTAGGCCTCATGAACACTCTGTCTTCCAGGCTCTAGAGAATGACGTGCTCAGGGAGAAGTTGGAGAATTTCGTCTTTGTCTATCGAGAAAGCATTTTCATTTTCTCAAATTTCCTTGTCGCCCAGTTTTTAAAGTGCCTTTAGGATGCTCCACTTCCGTGTCCTACCTGGGGCTCATTATTTCTGAGCGAAAGGTCAGGAGGCACCCCAGGTATATCTCAACCCCTGACATAACGTTCATAAAACATTGTGATGACATAAATAACTGAATTGTCACCTTGAGCTATCACACATCCTTTTGCACCTTTTCTGAAAAGAGAGACTTTTTTGGGAGAACATTGGGTGAACTGTGTTTCTCTGAATTGGTAGGAATCCATGTTTGTGTGCGTGCTTACCTGCCACCATTTAAAGGTGTCGTTAGACAGCATGGCATTCTTCTGTGACAAGAGTGGCGATATCGACGCGTTAAAGTGCTTCCTGAACCAGGGGTCTTCATCCTCAACAGAGATGCACTGGCGGCAGGCACACAGTGCCTTGGAAACGGGTTTGTTGGACTGCCGGATGGCAAGTTGTAACGATGAGGTGCTGCTGTAGCTGAATATAATGATGGTAATGGCACAGATGCAGAACAGCACAATCAAAAGCTTTCTTTTCGGATTCTTGAGGTCCACCATTTGGTAAATGATATGTGTTTACAGACTGGAAAGTTGCAAAAAGGAGGGAGAGCTTCCTCAATGGAGGGTTTGACTTCAGACGAGGGTTTGAAAGGATTGTATCAGAGTTGCATCAAAGTGCACGACCCATTCAGGCAGGGAATGTCATACTTTCAGAACAGTTCTCAGGTGCACAAAACCTGCACAGTAAGTCACGTCTGAATAGGAGGGAAAATGTGATGGTTTGAAGTGCAAGCTTGTGCCTCCTGTTAGAGGGAGGGGTCCTGCTTTCTTCTTTTTGACTGAATGAGGTGGTAAAGAGATGGTGAAGCTGCTCTGCTGAAAATCACCCACCTAGAAAGAAAACAAAGGAGGACTGATTACACTCAACATATCTATGGTACATATCAGTAATGGACCTGGAGCATTTCCCAACAGAGGGATTGCTCTCCGTTGAATCCTTTGGAGCACACAACCAACTTAAATATATCTGGTAATATTTATCTTATTTCCAGTCTGAGACTGCCACACTTAAAGAAGAACTGGCACCATATAAAATCTAGTGTTTATGCTTAAAAATCTATCAAATGAATCTTTTCATATGAACAGCTTCTGGAAATGTAAAATCACTGTTCATGCTTTTGGAGATACTCTTGCTGGGTATACTAATAACTTTATTTATATATTAAATATATATTAAAATGCATGCAATCAAATGTGTGAAGTTAAAATAGCATACAGTAAAAGCATAAATCATTAAAATGGTATGATTGGTTCCCAGTGTTTTTACGCTTTATTTTTCTACTCGTTTCATCCACAGCAAGGTCAATTCCTTTGCTTTTGCACTCCACTGAAGAGTTTGAGGTCAAAAGTCAGTCTTTTATTCCCTGGTATCTTTATCTAGATTTGTTAAACATAGAACTTATCACCTTTTGTATCAGACACCCACTTTTTAGGTGAGCCAAAGTATTGGACTGACAGGTGTTTCTTGTTGCCCAGATGTGTCTTGTTCGGTTGATTGGGTAAACAATAAATAGGTAGATAAAAGGAATTGGCCTCGCTGTTCCAATGCGTTTGGAGGGGACTGTAAATGCAACGCAATACCTAATCGCTTTCAAATAAATATTTCCATAGCTTTCCCAAATGTCCTAAACTTCCCCTGAGACGGGTACGTGGGGGGTTGGACCCAAAATGCACGACTCAGAAACAAGGGTGTAAAAGTCCCATCAAGGCTTTATTCAGGGAGTGTCCAGTGAGCGTAGTCAAAAAACAAGCAATGTTCATACACGTAAAATCTAGCCAAAACCAAAGTACAGTACCGAGGGAGAAGGCAGTCTTGTAATCAGTACACCATGCAAAAAAGTCCAGTTGCCAGGAAAGCTGTCAGCGGGGCAGAAGTACAGGGGGGCGGTAGGCAGGCTCAGGGTTGATGACAGCGCAAGAGTCAAGACTGAAGTCTGCTCCACGGGGCAAAAGCACAAAGACAGCAGGCAAAGTCGTGGTACAGGCAGACAATGGTCAACAAAACAAAAGTCAATAGTGTTTGGTCAATAACCAGGATTGGCTCATAACAGGTAGACAATGGCTTGCCAAAAACCGCTAAAGCTGACGAACAGGAGGCAACAATTTCGCAAAGACATGACATGAAACTGAGCTTTATTTGCAGGTGTAGACAGGTGCAGACAATTAGATTGAGGGCAGCATGAGAATGGAAATCAGGTGTGGAGGATTAACAAGTTAACGAGGTAATTAGTAATCGTTAGTAATAAACCTATCCTGCCCTAGCGTTAGTAAATTAGTAAATTACATGCACAAGAAACGTAAGGTAACATGAACACATGGTTAGAATGTTAGTATTACCCAATCCTGATCTAAAGTTAGTAGATTAGTAAGAAGACAAGGGGAATTGAAAGGGAGAGAGAGAGAGAGAAAGCAGGAATGCAAGGTTTGCAGAAAGACACAAAAAAGTGTTTGCTAAACAATGAACGGAACAACATAACATGAAACAACATAAATCGTGACATAGCAAGTTTGCGAAATTATGACAATGAACTATATAACATGACATGGCAAGAATAAGAAATAAATGGTAACAAGTACTAAACATGAAACATGACATGACAATGAAACGTAACAAGAAATAAAACATAAAAACATGGCGAGACTTGACTAACAAAATACGTGACATGACAATAACGTAACTAAGACAATGACTAAACATGAAACATGATGTGACACTTTAAATGTCCCTATCCCTTCGGAATAAAGTTCTATCTATTTACATTTTGTCCATGACCATGGCCAAATTTGAGCACCCTTGGTCAAAAGGCCTTTTACAATATAAGTGAATAGAAACAAACCAGGGTCATGTACCTTAACCACTACACTACAGTCATGTACCTTAACCACAATGCTACAGGGTCATGTACCTTAACCACTACACTACAGTCATGTACCTTAACCACGATGCTACAGGGTCATGTACCTTAACCACTACGCTACAGTCATGTACCTTATCCACTACACTACAGTCATGTACCTTAACCACTACACTACAGTCATGTACCTTAACCACTACACAACAGGCTGCCCTGTGTTGTTAGGATGATCGCATTGCTATTCTTTTTATTAATTTACAAAATAAAAAATTCCGATGGTCAAATAGGCCCTAGTCCTTATCTTTATTGTACAGGTAACACCTGAAATTTTACTTCCCTCTAGGGTCTTTCAGCGCACTTATCCCTGGTTATGGGTATGCACTTTGCACTTTGTTGTACGTCACTCTAGATAAGAGCGTCTGCCAAATGCCACTAATGTAATATAATGTTTAACTCCATTTACAGTTCAGGTTTGCTTTCGATCCCATACAGATTGTAACAGACATTTAAACCAGGAGTGCCCAAATTTTTGCACCCCGCTGTAAAAATACTTGGAAATAAAAGCTGAAATTTGGATACGAATCTCATGTACAGCTTTTGACCTCAAACCCAGTTGTCTTCAGTGTATAATTGGCCTTGCTGTCCCAATCATTTTGGAGGGGACTGTATAAACACAACAAAACCAATGATCACCATTTTATTCAATTTTGAAGGTCTCTAAATAAATTGTCACATTTGTGGTGTTACGGGTCAAATATGACACGGCTAAGAATACTGGCTGTTGACAGTACGGCATGAAGCATTAAAAAGTTGTGTGGTTAGGGTCTGTGGATCAAATAGGGATTAATCTTTCAGTCTAGAACCCCACCCCTCATCTCCATCCTTGAGAACAATTATTTTCTTGCAGCTGTACTTGTACTCCCAAGTGTTAACTCAGATTTTCTTGCAGAATATGAATATCATACTTTCTCTGTCACTCTCTCTTGCTCTCTCTCTCTATCTATTGGACTCTATCTATCTCTCCGACACACACTCAAAAATAATACCCCTTGCTAGGTCATCACAACTGCTCTCCTTCATAATATTATGCCCACAGAGACAAACACAGCTTTTTATGAACTAGCCAGCTAAATTCCTTGTCATCACGCATGCACGCCATGACGTCACTTTCACGCTGACGTCTTTTTTTTAAGGTGCTGCTGCGCCGATGTTATTCATCTTGCAGAATGTGAAGTTGATTCATTTTGTAATGATGCTGATGAAACAATATCTGTATTTTGGGAAGGTATATATTGCCATGTTTTCTGGAATGATACAAAGAAACTTACAGATGGTACAATCGATTGTTTTTTTAAATTTGTGCTACTGTGTTTTCAAAAAATGAGAAGGTAAACATAAACCGTAAAATGTTTGTTATCAACCTTCTCTTAATTTGAGCAAAATCTCATATCCATTCCAGCGAATATGCTAATCAGAAACCACATTTTGTAGTATTTCAGGCCTTATTAAATCACACTTGCTTTACATAATGTGGTGTAAAGCCTAGCCCCAGTTCTAAAGCCATTGAGACTGCGTGTAATGGCAATTTTCTAGCCATCCATTATATTACATCAATCAACCTGTAATATATGTCACGTTTCAGGTCTGTCTCACCATGTTTTATGTTGATTTATGTTTATTCATGTTGTCTTAGTCACGTAGTGTTTTATCATGTATTATGTTGTCTAGGTTCGTCATGTTGTTCTAGTTATGTTTTCGTACGATTTTATTACCTGGTTATGTTGAGTGATTATCGTCTGTTTTCGCGTTGTGTCATGTTTTGATTTATGTTTATTGTTACGTTAACTGGTCACGGTTTATGCATACACTTTTACATGTTTTTCCGCAAACCTTGCGTTCCGCCTTTTCTCTCGCTCTCCTTCTGTCATTCACTTCCTAATTGTTTCTATTTGTCTATTTACTAAAACTACTAACGCTAGATCAGGATTGGCAACTGTTCACTGCGAAATTGTCTGCCTCTGTTTTCCACGCAACTCTTGAGCATTTACTGTTTTGATTACACGTTACGATCCAAGCCTGTTTACCGACCATAGTTTATTGATTTCTGTTTTGTGACCATCGTTTGTTTTTTGACTACGTCCTCGCCTACCGTTTTTGTACTTTTGCCCCGCTGATTGTTTCATGGTTTCGACTCCCGCTTCGCCCACGACTACGCCTCTGCCTGCCGTCCGCCTGTTCATCTGCCCCGCTGACAGCTCTCCTGCTACCGGACCTCCCTGCACGTCTACCGACTACGAGATTGCCTCTTCCCTCGGCACCGTGCTTTTTGTTTGTTTTATATTTGTTTCGCTGGATCTTCGTGTATGGACTTTGCTTGTGTTTACTACGCTCCTGGGACTCGTCCCGAATAAAGCCCTAACGGGACTTTATTTAACTATTGTTTCTGAGTCGTGCATTTTGGGTCCAACCCCCACGCACCCGTCTCACAAACTAAAACTGTCTAGTCTCTCTTCCGAATTCGGAATTCAGACTTTATTGCTCAGGAAGCGTAATTGTTCAACACATGAACACGTTTTAGTTTACGGTAACAGTTTCCAAAATTAACGAGACACTCACATATACAATTATGTGCTACAGCGCTTAGCCAATTTACAGTAAAAAGTTCGTTCGCCAACCCGGATGGCACAATATTCTCAGTGTTGTATAGCGCATTATCAATGTTTCTGCATGTTCACACTTGAGATTACATTCTTTGTTGGGCAAAATTGCCCTTGTGTGTCATTCAACACACATTCAGTACGTTTGCCTTTATGTTTAGCTACGTACCATCTGCAAAATTATTTCTAAACATTCATTACATTAATTTGAAGGGAAGAACAATCAGCCACAGAGTTTGGTCTATATTCTGGTGAACTATATTCGAGTCTAATCCTAAAACATAGACGTCCAACAACATCTTCCTTTTCTTTTTATTTCATTCATTTTTTAATCACAAACATTTATGTTCTTGAATTTCTGTTTTTTCTTTTCTTTTTTTCTGTTTTTACTTCAGGATAATGCTAATCAAGCTAATAGGAATTGCCGTTACATTGTTCGAAATAACTAGACACATTTATTATAACAGAACAATATGCACATGCCCATACAGGATACGAATAGTCACTGCATCAGCGTCTGTGATATTAATTGATATAGCCCACTTACTTCCGATCTTAGGCTCCCCGTGCTTGAGAAACTGATATTACATTACATTACATTGATATCCTTTGGAGTCATTCCATAGTCAAACCTTTATTTCCATCTTTTTTAACCCAAAGGAAAGAAACCACAGTAAAAGCGTATACCGTTGATAATGGTCGATGATAACTGTGGAGAGGCGCCAAAGCGTGCTCTATTTAAAGTAGTGCCATAGCAGCGGTCGTCGCGTATGGGAAAATAGTGGCTACTGTAGATCGGGTAAAAGACTATCGGATTTTTAAATACCCTTTTGTGGTAACGCGGGTAACCAGGGACAAGTGCACTGAAAACCCAAGAGGCAAGTTCAGTTCAAAGAGCAGGAACTGACCACAAAGATAAGAACTAGGGCCGTGGCCTGGAAATAACAAACAGAAGCAGCAATAAAGCAGTTTCAGCAAATATAAGGCGAGCAATAAGTTCAATAGCAGTGATAAAATAAAGATATATGTGCTTTGACTTATGCTTGTTTACAGTTCTATTTCAATTATCAGTATGCGGTGATTCGTTGTTGGTGTGTGTGTGTGTGTGTGTGTGTGTGTGTGTGTGTGTGTGTGTGTGTGTATGAATGAGAACCAACAATTATACAGCGTTTTGGATAAAGACGCTATATAAATTTTATATTTTTTTACATTTTACATTTTTGTCATTTAGCAGACGCTTTTAATCCAAAGCGATTTACAAGTACATAGGTTCTTCCACAAGTTAAAGCATCACATCCATGATGTTGTTCTAAACATATAGTCATCAAAAGTGCAATTCTTTTTTTTTTGGGGGGGGGTTAGGCAAGAGGGATAGGGATATCAGAAAGTGGGCGGGGGAAATCAGGAGGGAGGACTAAGGTACAGTTTGAAAAGGTGTGTTTTTAGTCTGCGTCGAAATAGGGGGAGGGATTCTGCTGTCCTGACAGTGGGAGGCAAGTCATTCCACCGCTGACGAACCAGAGCATTACAGAGAATTACAATCAGAATGGCAGATAAGCAGGTTGCTTCACAGGTGGTATAAGGACCACCTGGTGTGGGAGGAAACATTGGTGGGGGGTGGAGAGCAATAATGGACTAATTGTCTACAGCTGTGGGACGGTGAAACTCTGCATGGGACTCTGGGGGTTAAAAGACAGAGCCTAGGGTTCATTCGGGTGTTGCTGGGGAGCTGAGACCTGTTTGCTATTGCGGATCGGCACACTCTGGGGGGAGGAGCCGTTCGCAAATTATAGTTCTGCCGGCGGTGAAGATAGGTGAGTCAGGGGAGCTGTACCAGCGCAAGGAGGGGAGGCTGGTCGGCCTCCTTTAGTAAGACAGGGCCGGGGAGATTTAGGAGTGTGTGCATCCGCCTGCTCTCCAGCCCATCGTTCCAGCGTTCGGCCTGCTGCCGTGCGCTATTGGCCCCGCCGACCCAAGCGATTGTTGTCCCGGGGAGTCGGACGGAGCCACAGCCCAGACCCCGGGGGAGGGTCTCGCCAGCTCGGCGAGTTAAGTCTTTAAATCCTTATTATATTAAACTATGTTTAGTGTGTGTGCTACCTTTCCTACCCTAGTCTGTTTTATGTTACTTGCATTTTAAATAATAAAGATATATATTGGATCATTATCTGGAGTGTATTGTGTGTTCTCTGGTCTTCCGACAGCCCTTTTCGGGATGGTTTATTACAGCCCATACATACTATTAGAACTGGGTCTTTTATTTATGGTTGACGGCCCTCTAGTGGTCACAGGGGTCATTGCTTCCTTTGTTTTGTTTTTAAGTTTAATTTCTCATGTGAGCCCCCATACATGTGGTTACGTTTTAGCTGCACAGTTCTACCTTTCCACTTTGTACAATCGTGTCTTGGAAAGTATCGGTTGTAAGTACGTAATTTGAAGCAGCATATTACTGTGTTTTGTGCACTTTGTTTATGCAAGTGAACGCTGCCCTCCATTATATGTTTGCCAAGCTAATGCTAGTTTCCTATTAGTCCCTGTGCGTTGACATGCGCTATTTTCACTGTTTTTGGTTAAGCTTCGTGAAAGCGCTAGCACCGTTTCTATTCATATGCTCTGGAAATGTTTCGGTTCATATCTCTGATGTGCTATGTTACAGTATATATATGCAAATGAGCACAAGCTACTTGCAAATATCTACAAGTTATTTACATTTTATTTACAGCTAGTTGCATATTATTTAAAAGTGATATACGGTGTCGTACTTTATAGCATTGTGTAATTGGTGTCATCTTTTTTGTATCATTTCAGTGTTACAAAAAATTTGGTTGAGAGAAAAGAGCGTAAAAGGCCCTTCAAACTTTACTCCACCTCCGACTGTCTCTTGAAGCCTATTGTTCGCTGTCTGTCTGTGTATCCAGCACACACACATTGGGGACAGAACACACAGAATTTGGGCAACATGCAAATACATACAGACAGAGACAATGGCATAGTTTTGTCAGATAGGCAAATGAGGGAGGTTGGTGGATGAAATGAAGGTTTAAGGTTTCAAGGTGCGATGTCATTGAAATGACTTCACTCTTGTCTCGCAAAGCCAGTGACATTCATGCATGTGTCACCATGGCAGCAGGTGCATACCTCTTATTGAATCATGTCCTGGGTTAGCATATCAATCCTGCATAATCGTACATTACTTTTCCTGCATTTCAACCAATAATGCTGGCTTCCTATGTATCCTATTGAAGAGAGTGAGCATACAGTAGATTTGTCCAGTAGAGAATGGTTCATTCTCCTTGTCCAAAAAAATTAATAGATACCAAGTCAGGACCAATTTTAACCTCAGTATGTAACTAAAGATGTATGGATAAATATTAATAAATGAAAAATAATATGGAAACCTTTGTCTGGTGTTTTTTTATATTCAGTGGAAACTGAACAGGGGGGAGAAAAGGGAAAGAATCAATATGACCCTCCATGTTGTTTCCTTTAACCTCCTGCAGGTAGAGACAGAGCACCAGTGTATCTCAGCAGGTCCAACAAACATAATCTATGTCAGGGGTCTCCAATCTTATCCTAAAAGGGCCGGCGTGGGTGCAGGTTTTTGTTTTAACCCAGCAGTAACACACCTGATTATACTAATGAACTAATCGTGGTCTTTAATCAAGACCTAGATGAGTAGAATCAGCTGTCTTAGTCCTGTGCTAAAACAACAACCTGCACACACACCGGCCCTTTCTGGATAAGATTGGAGACCCCTGATCTATGTGGTTAATTTAACTGAGCTTGTTTCCTTCATGTTGCCAGAATGTCCAGACATCCCTTCCATTGTTAGTGTTTCCGTGTTTTTGTTACCTCTCTGCACACCATAGCAGTTCGTTCACCCCATTCATTAGTTTCACCTGCGTTTCACTTCCTGATTGTTTCCCACACCTGATTACCATTCCTTCTTGTTACCTGTGTTATTTAAACCCCTTTGTATGTCCAGTTCGTCACCAGATTATGTGCCGACTCCAAACTTTCCAGCGGTACCTGATTGATTTCTGTTACGACTTGTTTCGTCCCCGACTTCTGCGTTTAGATTCTCCCGTCTGTTTGATTTTGACCTGCAGTGTACCGACCTGCTTTTGTATATCGGCTTTTGTTTCTGGATTCCGTTTTTTTCTGTTTAGCCCGCCTGTTATCGACCCTTCACCTGTGACCACGATTACGTTTTGGATTATCCCTGATACCTGTTTGCTGGAGTTTTGACCCATTGCCTGGACTGCAGGTCTATTTACAGCATCAATCCGCTGTAAGAGCGATTTGTGTCTGTAAGCAGGCAGAAGCCTGCTAGGGTGACCGAAATTTGTGGACCGGAGAAAGCGGAGCAGCACTTCTCCAAATAAGTAGACCTACGCAACGTGATCGCACTAATGTTGGACAGTGCTTGCATAATGGTACACATTTTTAAAAAAGGAATACAATCTTGTTTGCTCACTTACGATACCTTGCAAGCTAACTAGCTAGGGAGTTTGGCAGAACAACGTTAGAGTTTACTAATGTTGCATAGCACTCCTTCAGACACTGACAAAACGCACTTCCACATCCCCGGTAGGTTTATTCCAAGTCGACCGAGGCGGATTAGGCTACCTTAACCAAATGGAAGATTTGGACAACACGCTCCCCATTTGCTTGGTTAAACATGGGATGAAAGATGCATCAGCACCTTCAACTCCCGAATTTCCTGAGGCATCTCGCATATACCTTTGGATCTGGTGCCCCCAGTTCAACAGATAGAAATAGCAAAACAGACAGAAACAGGAAGTGGCATGTTCAAGGAAACCCGTGTTATACACTGAACAAGCACTTCATTTGGAACATTTTGACATTATTACACATACTTTTTCATGCGATTATCTAATCAGCCAATTGTGTGGCAGCAGTGCAATGCATACAATCGTGTAGATACGGGTCAGGAGCTTCTGTTAGTGTTCACATCAATCATCAGAATGGGGGAAACGCGAAGGTGACAGTAACGTGAATAACCACACATTACAGCAGTGGTGTGCAGAAGAGCATCTCTGAACACACAACACATAACTCTAAAGTGGATAGGCTACAGCAGTAGAAGTCTAAAATAAATACAGAATAAAGTGCTCACTGAGTGTATGTTTTTGAAAAATAACAGATGTTTATAATGATGTTGATTAGTAAGCTCCCTAAGATGAATAGTACAAATTATAGTAGAGCCATGCCATCATTTCCCTGAAATGAATACTACAGATTACAGTAGTCATGGTGAATACTACAGATTACAGTAGAGTCATGCTGAATACTACAGATTACAGTAGAGTCATTTACTCATTTAGAGGTCAAGGTCATGTGAAGTCTTGTATTTCATGATGTAAACACGTTAGAATGATGTTCTTGGTGTCTTTTTGGGGTTTCCATGGTGCTGAATTCCATAATTTATTGATTTAGAGGTCACATGAAATCCGATATGGCCGGATGTAGACGAGCAAGGATGTACATAAAATAAATTATATTTATTCCCAATTTATTTATCTCACTCCAAAGATTAATAAACCTGTCAAATGTATATCATCATTGTTTGAATAAACATTGCAAATTGAAATGAAATAATGCGAAAAACCTGCAGACACACTGACCCACCAGGACTGGAATCAAACCTGCATACACTGCGGCCCTCCAGGATTGGAGTTAAAAACCTGCAGACACTGCGGCCCTCCAGGACTGGAGTTAAACCTGCAGACACTGCGGCCCTCCAGGACTGGAGTTAAACCTGCATACACTGCGGCCCTCCAGGACTGGAGTTAAACCTGCAGACACTGCGGCCCTCCAGGACTGGAGTTAAACCTGCAGACACTGCGGCCCTCCAGGACTGGAGTTAAACCTGCAGACACTGCGGCCCTCCAGGACTGGAGTTAAACCTGCAGACACTGCGGCCCTCCAGGACTGGAGTTAAACCTGCAGACACTGCGGCCCTCCAGGACTGGAGTTAAACCTGCAGACACTGTGGCCCTCCAGGACTGGAGTTAAACCTGCAGACACTGCGGCCCTCCAGGACTGGAGTTAAGCCTGCAGACACTGTGGCCCTCCAGGACTGGAGTTAAACCTGCAGACACTGAGGCCCTCCAGGACTGGAGTTAAACCTGCAGACACTGCGGCCCTCCAGGACTGGAGTTAAACCTGCAGACACACTGTGGCCCTCCAGGACTGGAGTTAAACCTGCAGACACTGAGGCCCTCCAGCACTGGAGTTAAACCAGCAGACACTGCGGTCCCCCAGGACTGGATTTGCCCATCTCTGCTCTACATAAAGATTTAATGAGCGGTTCTTCGTATTCAAAAAAATAAAATACATTTTTATGCATGAAATAAAAAAACAATCATTCAATTTATAAATGTGAGATGAAGTTTAAAATGCACATAACCCCCATCCCCAAATCCCAAACATTACACATTAGGAATTAGGAAGGCACTTCATACACAGAGACATAGGCCTCAGTTAATCACCATGGTTACACTGTTATACAGGCCAATGGTTACCCTCATCTCCCTTCGAACAACTTGATTTTTCTTTTACAGGCCAGCAGCTTCATGACAATGGACTCATAGTCTCCAGCATGCACTCCGGTTGGCTTTGTACGTGTAAATTTGTTTTTCTCCCAGTAATGCTGCCAGGTTCCGTCCTTGGCTGCCCCAAATCCAAAAACATTCACCTGAGACCAAGAGGAATAGATGGACAGTTTGATGTTAAACTGAGTAGATTTCATAAAGTCCAGTTGTTGGTAGTAACTGTATTACCATCAACAATATAATTACTACTGTATACACATGCACTCAGTGAACACTTTATTAGGTACTAATTAGACCTATTTGTTCGACTTATTAAGTCTCCTGGTGCAGTAGCCAATCCACTCAGAGGTTTGACGCATTGTATGTTCAGAGATGCTCTTCAGAACTGCGGCTCACTGGATTTCGTTTTTTGCAGCAAACTCCAGAGACTGCTGTGTATGTGAAACTCCCAGGAGATCAGCCGTTTCTGAGATACTGAAACCACCCTGTCTGGCACCAACAATCATTCCACGGTCAAAAATTACATTTGAACCTTTTGACCACGTCTGCATGCTTTTATGCATTGAGTTTTATTAACAAGCTGGTGTTCAGGTCTACCTAATAAAATGATCACTGAGATCACATAGATTTGATAGTTTTGGAGAAGAAAAATATATATATATCTGTGGTCCTAACAAGATATAAAAAAGATGTATAAGTGATTGATATAGCTGTTGAAATTGTACTTCCCTCTAGGGTCTTTCAGCGCACTTATCCCTGGTTATGGGTATGCACTTTGTTGTACGTCGCTCTGGATAAGAGCGTCTGCCAAATGCCATTAATGTAATGTAATATAGAAGTGATCAGGCATATAGTCCAAAAACGTATCAGGGCATCTTACCAACACTAGATGGCAGTATATGCCAGCTCAAACGCACACTGCACTGCACTTTTTTCTTGGGTAAATTGGATAAAGCCAGTTTGTTTATTATATAGTTTGTTAAAATGTGCAATATGCACTTACCTCATCACATATGTGGATGGCGAACATCAAGGTTAAGAAGCCGGTGGAGGGATATTTCCCATGGCATT
>NC_083768.1:660689-703189 GCF_963514075.1 Conger conger | reverse complement strand
TTTTGGATGCTCCACTTCCGTGTCCTACCTGGGGCTCATTATTTCTGAGCGAAAGGTCAGGAGGCACCCCAGGTATATCTCAACCCCTGACATAACGTTCATAAAACATTGTGATGACATAAATAACTGAATTATCACCTTGAGCTATCACACATCCTTTTGCACCTTTTCTGAAAAGAGAGACTTTTTTGGGAGAACATTGGGTGAACTGTGTTTCTCTGAATTGGTAGGAATCCATGTTTGTGTGTGTGCTTACCTGCCACCATTTAAAGGTGTCCTTAGAAAGGATGGCGTTCTTCCGTGACAGGAAGGGCGATATCGAAGTGTTAAAGCGCTTCCTGAACCAGGGGTCTTCATCCTCAACAGAGATGCACTGGCGGCAGGCACACAGTGCCTTGGAAACGGGTTTGTTGGACTGCCGGATGGCAAGTTGTACCGATGAGGTGCTGCTGTAGCTGAATATAATGATGGTAATGGCACAGATGCAGAACAGCACAATCAAAAGCTTTCTTTTCGGATTCTTGAGGTCCACCATTTTGTAAATGATATGCGTTTAGAGACTGGAAAGTCGGAGAGCTTTGGAAGGCATGACCCATTCAGGCAGGGAATGTCATCCTTTTAGAACAGTTCTCAGATGCACTCAAAAGCAAAATGCATGCAGTTTACACTTTGGGGTTTTCAGTATGGTAAACTGCAAGTACGAGAGGTACTGACAGAGTCGTAGATTGGTGAGTAACTAACATCTGAATAGGAGGGAAAATGTGACGGTTTGAAGTGCAACTTGTGCTTCCTGTTAGAGGGAGGGGTCCTGCTTTCTTCTTTTTGACTGAATGAGGTGGTAAAGAGATGGTGAAGCTGCTCTCTGCTGAAAATCACCCACCTAGAAAGAAAACAAAGGAGGACTAATTACACTCAACATATCTATGGTACATATCAATAATGGACCTGGATCATTTCCCAACAGAGGGGATTGCTCTCAATAGACCTTTGGAGGACACAACCAATTTAAATGATTATTCCAGAACCATAAATATATTAATATATTTATCTTCTTTCCAGCTGGAAGTACATCCTATGATGCACACAGCCTGAGACTGCTACACTCAAGAAAAGAAGTACAGACATAAAAACCGGTGTTCATGCTTAAAGATCTGTCAAATGAACATGTACATGTAAACTATTGTAAGTATTCACTGTTCTGGATGTAAATGAGAGGCTTAGCACAACAGATACACAGAAAGACAGCAATGTTTATTTTGAGGGGATGTAGCACATTGAAGGTGAGTATAACAGGTAAGTAATTCTCTATAAGTTTGGTAAATGTATTATCAATATGAATTGGTTCTGTATAAATTTATATTAATGCATAACGTCTGGTGCATCCAGGCACACACAAGTAAAAGCCATGTAGTGTATAACACTGTAATCATATTGTGTACAGTATATATATATACAGTACTGTGCAAAAGTTTTAGGCAGGTACAAAAAAGATGTGAAATACGATGCTTTCAAAAATAGAAATGTTAGTAGTTTATTTTTATCAATTAACAAAATGCATGAACTGAAGAAAAATCTAAATCAAATCAATATTTGATGTGACCACCCTTTGCCTTCAAAACAGCATCAATTCTTCTTGGTATACTTGCACACAGTTTTTGAAGGAACTCGGCAGGTAGGTTGTTCCAAAAATGTTGGAGAACTAGCCACAGTTCTTCTGTGGATTTAGGCAGCCTCAAATGCTTCTGTCTCTTTATGTAATCCCAGACAGACTCAATGATATTGAGATCAGGGTTCTGTGGGGGCCATACCATCACTTCCAGGACTCCTTGTTCTTCTTTACGCTGAAGATAGTTCTTAAAGACATTGGCTGTATGTTTGGGGTCGTTGTCCTGCTGCAGAATACATTTGGGGCCAATCAGATACCTCCCTGGTGGTATTGCATGATGGATAAGTATCTGCCTGTTCTTCTCAGCATTGAGGAGACCATTAATTCTGACCTAATCCCCAACTCCATTTGCAGAAATGGAGCCCCAAACTTGCAAGGAACCTCCACCATGCTTCACTGTCGCCGGCAGACACTCATTCTTGTACCGCTCACCAGCCTTCGGCGAACAAACTGCCTTCTGCTACAGCCAAATATTTCACATTTTTACTCATCAGTCCAGAGAACTTGCTGCCATTTCTCTGCACCCCAGATCCTGTGTTTTTGTGCATAGTTGATTTGCTTGGCCTTGTTTCCACGTCAGAGGTATGGCTTTTTGGCCGCAATTCTTCCATGAAGACTACTTTTGACCAGACTTCTCTGCACAGTAGATGGGTGTACCTGGGTCCCACTGGTTTGTGCCAATTCTGAGCTGATGGCACTGCTGGACATGTTCTGATTGGGAAGGGAAGTAAGCATGATGTATCTTTCATCTGCTGCACTAAGTTTCCTTGGCTGACCACTGCGTCTATGGTCGTCTACGTTGCCCATTTCTTTGTCCTTCTTCAACAGAGCTTGGACAGCACATCTGGAAACTCCTGTCTGCCTTGAAATGTCTGCCTGGGGGAGACCTTGCAGATGCTGTATAACTACCTTGTGTCTTGTTTCTGTGCTCAGTCATGCCATGGTGTATGACTTCTGACATTAAACCGTCTTCAGCAACCTCACCTTGGAAAAGGAGTTTGGCTGTTCCTCACCCAGTTTTAACCCTCCTACACAACTGTTTCTGTTTCATTTAATGATTGTGTTTCAACCTACATATTAAATTGATGATCATTAGCTCCTGTTTGGTATAATTGGTTAATCACACACCTGACTATATGCCTACAAAATCCCTGACTTGATGTGCAAGTGTACCTAGAAGAATTGATGCTGGTTTGAAGGCAAAGGGTGGTCACACCAAATATTTATTGGATTTAGATTTTTCTTCTGTTCACTCACTTTGCATTTTGTCAATTGATAAAAAATAAACTATAAACATTTATATTTTTGAAAGCGTTCTTACTTTACAGCATTTTTTCGCACCTGCCTAAAACTTTTGCACAGTACTGTATATATATATATACGTTACAATACCACGGATAGATACTTTGTACCTTCTATTATTTGCTGGACACCAAATTTGACTTTGTACTTTGTATAATTTGCCTTGGGCCCATACAATGATTGTGCACAATGACTGCATCATATCTCACTCTTTCTAGCATTCCCCTAAAGGTCGTCGACTTACGACCGTAATTGGTTCCGACCGACCGGTCGTAAGTGGAACTGGTCGTAAGTCGGCCTATGTTATAATTACCTTACATATATTATACTGTGTAATGATATTATAATCATCTTTAAGTCATAGTTTATCAATATTTTCTTCGCGGTCATAAAGGCGAACGGTCGTAAGTTGCATAGGTCGTAAGTCGACGATTACCTGTACTTCTCATAAGCTACCTACAAGGAGATTAAATAGGTATATTGCACATGATTATAGTTAGATATTACATGTGATTATCGGTAGATATTACACTTGATTATAGGTAGATTTTGCCCCTGATTATAGGTAGATATTACACATGACTATAGGTAAATATTGCACATGATTATAGGTAGATATTGCACGTGATTATAGGTAGATATTACACATGACTATAGGTAGATATTGCAAATGATTATAGGTAGATATTGCACATGATTATAGTTAGATATTGCACATGATTACACTCTTTAGGTTCAATCTCCCACACCAGGCAGGTTAGTGGAAATCGCCTGTGCACATGTCATTGGCAGTTTTGCATGGCTGTTTCTTCATTTTATGTGAGATCTATGGGGTAAAATGGCAAACTATGCAACAACACAAAACATGCAGTACTTATCTGATTTTGCATTGCGTTACACAATCGCAGAATTGTGACAAACTGGAGGGACTGGTTATACGTGACTGACAAGCCCAGTGACACCTGGAAGGCAGCAGGTTCAGCTCAGCCAGCCACAGATGATGTTCAGGCACTTTTTCCCAAATCTATCTGTAGTTTGGAATCGTTGGAACCTTGCCTTTTTTTCTGCTTGTTCTTATTTAACATTTTATTTTCTCTGTAATCGAACATTTGACATATGGTCAAAGCGCAGACTCAGAGCTTTTATTAAAGGTTTTTTTAATACATTTTGGTTTCAGCTGAGTAATTACAGCACTTCTTACATGTCAATACATGAGACCAGCCTGACCAGCTCACTCCCTAAATCTAACTCAGTTTATCTTGACTAAATCTAAACTCATCTAACTTGTGCTAAATGCTGATAAGATCATTATGATGTTCTCCTGCACGATGTCAAAAAGCTGTACCTGGGCTTATAAGTACCTAGGAATTTGGATTGATTAGAAATGTACTTTTAAACAGCACATTGAGAACTTGGCTAAGAAATTGAAATTGAAACTGGGCTTTTATTTTCTGGACAAATCTTGTTTTTACCAGCCAACACACAAACCGACATCTCTCAGGAGACGTGTCATCCTCTCATATTGACAAAGCACAGCATGTTTGGTGCTAACAGGCAGACCATGTCATAGGGGTCACCTTTCTTCATAACGCAACACTTGCCAGCCCGGCTGTATACAGTATGAAATGCACATTCTTGAGAAACTTTTAAAGATACAATTGGATAAGTCATCACCATTATTAAAGAGAATGCTAAAACTGTCTACTGTACAAAATTAGTTTTAGGTTCATAACATTTATTGGAATGGAAGCGTTATTGATATTACCAAATCATAATGGTAGTAATCACAAAAAAAAGTTTTAACCCTCCAATTATGTTCAGATTTTATGAACGGTTTTACATTTGGGGTCAAATTGAGCCAAAAAGTTGAAATAAACACAAAATTGTCATGTAAAAATGTTGACACATAGTGTGTCATCTTCTTATTGTCTTCCAAATGACTAGCCTTTTATCCATAAATATGAAAAATCAGTAAAAACCATCTCATTTTAGAGCCTAAGAAACAGTCAGTGAAAGTGCCACCAGAATCATTCAGTAACAAAAAAGAGATGTCAAACACTAAGTGTTTAAGAGGAAAGGGTTATGTAAAATTTCTGAATTTGCTAAAAGTCTCAAAGGACAGGAAATTCCAGTCAGAGGAGAATGGCCAGACTGGTTCTAATGGACAGGAAGAGGACAGCAACGGAAATAGCATGCATATGCATTACAATAGAGGTGTGCAGAAGAGCGTCTGAACACACAACATGTTGAACCTTGAACTGGATGGAATGCAGCAACAGAAAACCAATTAAGTCTAAAAAGAACTCAAATAAATACCTAATAAAGTGATCACTGAGTGTGTATCCTACCTATAGTCTATTTGTAGACTCCTGCTGTTCACATAGTCTTCAGTGAAGTACAAGATGATTTTGAATCTAAAAAGTATAATTTCAGAAGCTCCTCTGTAGCCTACCGTATGGCAATTATTATCCTGATGTGTCCACCTAAAGCAGAGGTTACCAACCCTGTTCCTGGAGATCTACCATCCTGTAGGTTTTTCACACCAATCCTAATAAATCACATCTAATTCAACGGCTAGAGAGCTTGATGAGCTGCAAATTAATAGAGTTAATTCTGTGAAATTAAGGCTGAACTGAAAACCAGGGTTGGTTATCACTGAGCTGAAATCATATAAGCGATACGCCATTGCATGTTCACTGCTGACATTATATTTGAGGCTATAACAATCGAAGAAAGACTTCGCAAACAGAACAAACGTTGTTATATAAAGATAGCCCACAACCAACCACAGGGGTTTTTAGTGGGAAATTACGTGGCTTCAATCTTTCCTCTATATTCTGATCCAGTGCACATAGTCTATTCCCAACATAATTCTACTTTTTTTAACAGCATTTTTGTTCTTGAATACACTTTTTATTCATTTTTATGTAACCTCTTGAAGTAGTTGCCTGAGCTAATTTTAAGTCAACTAGGGCACTGATTATTTTAATTTTATTTTGTAATTACCGCTACGTGGTTCGAAATAATTAGATAAATATTTTACAACAAATCAATATGCGCATGTCCATACAGGACAATAGTCTACATCTATTACTTAAATTTGATATTAATTGATAATAGTCTACTTACTTCCTATCTTGCCCGTACTTGAGAAACTGTGGAGAGGCGCCAAAGCGTGCTCTATTTAAAGTAGTGCCGCAGTAGCGGTGGTCGTGTACGGATACATGGAGGCTGGTGTAGAGTGACGCCACATCGCACAGCAGTGAACTGGCGGCGCAGGTAGAAGAGTATCGGAATTTTGACTAGCCTGTTGCGCTAACGCACCACATCCACCCCCCAAAAAAGGCAAGCCGTTTTGACACTTTATCTCTTCCGGTGTGAGAGATAATATTCTTTATAATTATTAAGTATGTAGGTTAGTTGGTGCGCTATCAACCAGTGAGCCAGTATAGTACTAAAAAGCATCAATAATTAGGACACATAAAATAAAATGATGCATTTGCCACAAAACGAACAGTTCTGACATGTTCGTAAAACAATCCAAATATCCCATATATGCATTGTGCATTAATATCTTTGAAGAAATCTTGCACTTCCAAATTCCTAATTTCTCATGAAATACTGTACAGAACATTTGTTTAGATCGCTCACACAAAAGATACTTATAGCTGTTTAGTTGTTACCACTGTTTAGTTGTTTTTACAATACTTTACTATAGCAGGAAAAGATACTTAATATAAATGCCAACCATTTACTTCCGAAATCTGATATCAAGTTTGGTAAATTTGATATCATGTTTTTGGAATTTGTTATCAAGTTTCATGAAATCTAATATCAAGTTTGGGAAATCTAATATCAAGTTTGGGAAAAGTATCAATTTCCGGAACCCAAAATGTGATATCAAAATCCAGAAAGCTAATATTAAAGTTTCAAAAATAAAAAAATAATTTAATGAAACTTGCTATCAAATTTCTGTCACCAATGAAAGACAAAATACTCACCTGCCTGACCCTGGATCAGTTTTTCAGGCATATACATTGATATAACAAATATATCAGAGTGTGTTTTAGTAGTGTGTGTGTGAGTGTGCATGTGTGTATATTTGTGTTTTTTAATATAATACTGTGGTTTCTTTTCCTCTCAGTGTGATACTCAAAAACATGTTACTAAAATCAAACTGCAGTTCAGAGTACCGTATGTCTCATTTATCAAATATCTTCAGTTTAAAAAATTATTAATGAAAGTGAAATGAAAGTGCCCTTTTTTTCCCTTTTTTTTTTTTTTTTGCTTGAGCCCCTGCCCCCCAAAATGTCTGTGCACGGCTCTGCTCACACCTGAGCTACTCATACATTCCAGACAGGTATGACGTGATGTACCTATTGTGTACCTATGTTACTTTACGTGGAATGTGGAATGTTTGGTGAGTGAAGGTCTCCCAGGCTTTTACACAATTACTGCACAGTCTTTCCTTTCAACACTTACAGTGAGTTCTGCACTTCATTTAAGAGCTTTTCCCACTCGCAGATTCCCTCACAATACTGTCATGTGGTAAGGTATGAGACTATGTGGTACGGGTAAGACCTGTTTCTGTGGAAGATTCCTGTGATTATTCTCATGTTCCTGTGGTACTCTCATATTCCTGCCATGCTCTGAGGTCTGTGTGGTTTTTTGGGACATTCACCACGGAGATTTAGCCCCTGTAAGGGTCATTTTCTTAATTGATTCTTAATTGACAGTGTGTGTTAACAATCACATGATTAAAAATAACCTTTTATTTGTAATCCTTATTACTATTGACCACTTTCTGAATTAAGTGCTTACTAGGAGTCTTTCTCTGTCTCTCTCCCAGCAGACAGACAGCATTTGACCATAATTTCTCTGCTTCTCCTGGAAGGGGGTAGCTGGAATCAGTGTTACAGCAAGGTCAACAAGGGGTAATCAGAAGACAAAATATTTATAAATATTCCTGGCCAGCTTCATGTCTTTTTGTTTTGGTAAAGCCCCCCCTTCTGGAAAAGTGCCTTACTATGTCTGATTCAAATCAGAAACCCGGTAAGCTTTCTCACTTTCTGTTATTTCTTTGCAAATAAATACTAAAGTGAAACTCAAGTATAGCTATCGTTGTTTTTACTGGGATGTGTTTCGTCAGACGATGCTCACCTGTGACATGTTAAAAGGGGCGTTTTTCCCCTAGCACCCCCGTTATTCCTCAATTCCAAAAAAAGTGTGTAAAGGGCGTAAAATGTAAATAAAAACTAAAAGCAGTGATCTGTAAATCCTTTCTGACCTGTATTCAATTGAAAGCAGTACAAATATAAGAGGTAATGTTTTAACTATTTACCTTTTTTGTTTTTTGTAAATATACTATACTAAATATACTCGTTCTAAATGTAATGCCTAAACACCGTTTCTTCACCTTTCCTTTTAATAATGTTCAGGAATCGTAAGCTATACAGAGAATGAACTCAAAGGTGCGTATGACTGTGTCTTTATTAACAGAGTGCTAGAGAAGAAACTCAAAGGTGTGTATGACTGTGTCTTTAACAGAGTTCTAGACAAAAAAGCTAACAAATTCAGTAATCAGAAAGCAATTAATTGCAATTAATGTTAACGCATTGCATTGCAAAATTCAATGATACTTTGCTAATGCTCTGTATTACAGATGTCTTGTGGGACACCGTATTGTTTTTACAGTGATGGTTAAAAACTTTTGGCAAAAACTGGCCGCTCGATTTATCGCAACAGATTAACATTTCAACACTTTTTTCCATGTTATGCACATGGCCCCCCAAGACTGCAAAAAGAGTCCACACTTTTATACTTAATGCAGAAGTTTATTCCATTATTAGACATTAATGAATGTAAATATCAGGACAGGGGCAACATGCTTGTATATTCCTCCTCTGCTTAACAACGTTTATACATACACCACATCGTACCTTGGCCATTGTCATCTTCTTCTTTAAAGGTACAATAGGTTGTAGATTTTTGTGTAAAACATTGTTACAGGACCATTGTAAATCCCTTCCTATCATTGAAAAAGGCTCATTGACATGTTGACCCTCTGCCTGTGTTTATAGTCGGGTTGGGTTGGTGCCTTGCGTGGCAGCCAATCGCCATTGGTGTGTGAGTGTGTGTGTATGAATGGGTGAATCAGAAGCATCAATTGTACAGCGCTTTGGATAAAGGCGCTATATAAATGCCCACTGTTTACCATGCCCGTCTGTTTATAGTCCTTGAATTAGGGTTTCAAAATATACAGTTGACGGACCGACACTCTGTACTCTGGGGACGTGGAAGGGCAGGGATAAACAGTGTCGTGGTTTGAGCGCGTTTGTTGCTGCAATTCCTCTCTTGACTATTAGAAGTCCAAGATTACCTATTGCACCTTTACATTTGTGGCAGTCGACACCTTATAACACATTACTGCCCTCCACTGCTCAGATCCAGATTAGAGAACACCGTTCTGTTCAAGAGCGCTGTGTGCACTGCCTTTCCTGCCTTTCCTTCCACAGCTGCAGTCCAAGTGTCTACCTACAATGTTTTCTCTCTCTCGGCCTTCCTGATTGGTTGCCAGGCTATTTAAAATAAACAGTTGGGGCGGTGTGTTTATCGAGCCGTTTAAATACAGTGGCTTTGCTGGTGTATACAGGTATGGTACACCTGGGAAACTCTTGTGAGCAGAGGTGTGCTTACCTGCCAATGGATTATTGGAGTCAGTGAATTGGAACTCATTAATCGAGGGAAATTAATTAAATCAGGTTGAGATCACGATCAGTTCAAAAGTAAGTGTATCACACAATCTATTTTCAACTCAATAGCGGCCACTAATTATGCTTTCTGTAGGTCTACACTAGATGCCAGCACGTCACAGCCCTGCCCTACTCACACGGTACACATGCTTTCGCAGTTATTTACCGTTATTTACAATATGTTTTGTTTCGAGTTAAGTACTGACACCACTTGTAAAAAGGTCTATCAGCACCCGTTCTTTTAAAGAAAGATGAACTCTTATAGGACCTGTAATGTTCGAACATCCCTGTATTATTGTGATCTTATTGACTCCGTACTGGAAAATAGGAATAGAAATATGCGGGCAGGACTGGGCGGAGGCGGCCAGCAGAACATCAGGACAGCTTCCTGAAGCAGGTCACCAGGAAGGCCTACTCACCCCTGGATTGCGCTGACCACCCACTCCACAGCGTGCCAATACTCAAAAAAATATGTCCTCCGTTCCCCCCGATTGACTCTTCTCCCCCGTACTCCCGGATCGGAGACGAGTGGATATATTTTCACGAGTATTGGGATGCACTCAGGGATGTTTTGCTCCTCAATGTTCATTTCTTTATCTCTTTGGAAAAGAAGTCCTTACAACTGACTATATCCTCAATGTGAGCATTTATTTTGTACAAAAATATTCACACAAGAATCAGCAGTTCTCAACAAAATCCTATTATTTTATAGCTCTTAGCAAACAGTGAGCTGTTCAAAATCATCATTTTATTCTTGCTCAGTGACTGGTCTATTAAGCTAACTGGCACCTGGCAAAGTATAACAAATTAGCTCATAACATTACAATTTACAATGTTTTTCTATAAACTCATCAAAATTTATGACTAAGTCAACTTGCAAAAGTAATCTAAGGGTGACGATTGTTTGTGCATGTTGCCATTTTTGATTCCCACCGTAAAATATTTTTGCAGAGGAAAAGACGCTTTGTCCTCAGTGGCACCAATCACACCCAGCTCAGGCTTTTCAGAAAACAGGAGTGAAGCATCTCCGCTCAGGAGCTTCCCATCTTAGTCTGGACGTGACACTGAGGACCGTGCGGTCATGCCAGAGCTGACTGCTCCATGTGAGCGGTTCAGGAGCGTATCGGAGCGACCGCTCAGGCTGACGCTCCACATTTATGGAAACCCGCTCCTCACTTCAGTCACATTACGGTCGCTCGTGCTCACGCTCCTCTTACACTCAGCTCACAAACTCTGAGTTAGTCTAACAGAGTGGAACTGTTCCACACTGGGAGCAGGGTCAGGAGTTAGTCTAACAGAGTGGAACTGTTCCCACACTGGGAGCAGGGTCAGGAGTTAGTCTAACAGAGTGGAACTGTTCTCACACTGGGAGCAGGGTCAGGAGTTAGTCTAACAGAGTGGAACTGTTCCCACACTGGGAGCAGGGTCAGGAGTTAGTCTAACAGAGTGGAACTGTTCTCACACTGGGAGCAGAGTCGGGGCAAACCCCTGTGTGAGTACGCTGGTGTACTTTCAGAGCAGACTTATGAATGAAAGTCTTCTCACACTTAGAACATTGATATGGCCGCTCACCTGTATGGGTTTGCTGGTGTATCATCAGGTTGCCAAACCGAGTGAAACTCTTCCCACACTGGGAGCAGATGTACAAGTTCGCACCTGTATGAGTTCGCTGGTGTATCTTCATGTCACTGAACTGAATGAAACTCTTCCCACACTGGGAGCATTTATACGGGCGCTCGTCTGTATGAATACGCTGGTGTTTCTTCAAGGTAGACAAATGACCGAAACTCTTCCCACACTGGGAGCATTCGTAAGGGCGCTCACCCGTGTGAGTTCGCTGGTGAATCTTCAGGTTACTGACCTGACTGAAGCTCTTCCCGCACTGGGAGCAGTGGTAAGGGTGCTCCCCTGTATGAGTTCGCTGGTGTCTGGTCAGATCACCTAACTGAAAGAAACTCTTCCCGCACTGGGAGCATTTGTGCGGACGTTCATTTGTATGAAATTGCTGGTGTACTTTCAGGCCAGATAACTGACTGAAGCTCTTCCCACACTGGGAGCACTCATACGGACGCTCGCCCGTGTGAGTTCGCTGGTGAATCTTCAGGCTTCCTAAATAAGTGAAACCCTTCCCACACTGGGAGCAGTGGTAAGGATGCTCCCCTGAATGGGTTTGCTGGTGTCTCGTGAGATCACCTACCTGAACAAAACTCTTGCAACACTGGGAACAGAGGTAAGGGCGTTCACCTGTACGAGTACGCTGGTGTACATTCAGAGAATGCAAACGCGTGAAACACTTCCCACAATGAGAGCAGCAGTAAGGGCGTTCCCCTGTGTGAGTTTGCTTGTGTCGTGTCAGAAGGCTGGGCGTAGTGAATCCTTTCCCACACTGGGAGCATATGTGGGCCCCTGGAGTGCCTGTGTGGGCCTGCGTTGGGGTGGGGAGTGTTTTGGGGTGCTGATGTGTGCTGCTGGGAGGCAGTGGCTCCTCTGCTCCATTTCCTCCAGAGTTCAGAGGCCTGCTGTGCTCCTCTGGGTGAACCTTCTCAGGGTGCTGGTGAACACTCACTTCCCCAAGGTTCCCTACAAAAACCAAAACAGCCAAAAGTCCACAGTCAAGGATATAGTTTTCCCTTCAGTTCAATCAGTTCAGTTCCTTTTCATAGAGCACTAAATACTAAATAACAGTGTTTCCGGATTCTTCCTCTTCTTCTATTGTCCTTTCCCTCTAAATCTTAATTTTGTGCAGCCTGTAAACCATCACAGCTGGTATGCAAGACTTCCCTCCTTTTCCCCTTCTGCTGCCCGTTAATAATAATTAACACTGCTTTAGCTGTGCATAACTGAAGACACCATCATTAACTCCTTTCTCCTTTGCTCCCATTTACTCCCCTTAAGAGCCTGAGGAGCATTAGCCACCCAGTGGCCCATCTCTGCTCATCTTTGTTAAATGATTATCATGGCCTATAGATTGGCTGCCATAGCCCAAAATAGAACAACCATTGTCTCGGCAAGATATCTTAGAACAGGCTGGAAAATGATGAACAGAGAGATTAACCTGTGATTTGGTTCCTTGGGGAGACAACCGGAGAAATAAAGGGAGCTTCAGCACAGATCCTGTAAAAGACAAAATAAATAAAGGCACATTATTTAGTGTCAGGCCGGGAGTGATCAGAGGAGCCACTCATTCTAGATCTGTTCATTCTTACTCTTTCTCTGATGAAGATGGTGGCTGTTCCATGGGTCTGTCCAGCTGGGAAACGTTCTTTCTCTTCCGGGTCACGACCTGACCCTTGCGCCTCAGTGACTCGCTCCCCCTCTGTGGTGAAAGGTCATGCCGTCCTCGGGGAGATCTGTCTCTCTGCACTCTTTTACTCGGCACAGGAAGTGAAACTCTTTTACTTGGCACAGGAAGTGAAACTCTTTTACTTGGCACAGGAAGTGACTTGTCTGCCATTTCAAGTGGGCGAATCAGCATTCTAGGCTGTTTTAGCAGGCAGGAAGTGGTCATAATAGACAGCTCCTCCCCTTCCTGTTGCCTTGCTTCTGATTTTCCTTCATTCTTCTCCCATTTCTCAGTCTGAGTGCCCTGCACGGTTACACCTCCCTCCTCCTGTTCATCCCTCTTCCTCACAATCGGTCTCTCCCCACCATCCTCCTCCTCCTCTATCCCACATCCAGTCTTCTCTGTGCCCTCCTCTTCTTCACATCTGTTCACACTTGATCTTGGCTCCACCCCTGTGTGATACGTGCTGTCCATCACAGATTCTGCCTTCATCTCTGAAGTAGTGGAGCTGAAAAATGTTCTGAACTCAGACCTGCAATCTGATTGGCTGTTGGTGTTAGTCAGCTGGCTGGAATCCACCACTCTTCTACAGGGAGGAGGGGACATAGAGGACAGTTTACACTCCTCCATGGAGGGAAGTGCTGCAAGAGAGAATAAACAGATTTAACAGTTTAATGGGACAAATGAGAATTTTAAAGCTATTATTGTTATATGCTCACCAGTCCTGTTCAAGTTTCCAAGGCCTGGTACAGGCGTTCAGTGTCAGTACCTGTGTGAGGTCTGGTACAGGTGTTCGGTGTCAGTACCTGTGTGAGGTCTGGTACAGGTGTTCGGTGTCAGTACCTGTGTGAGGTCTGGTACAGGTGTTCAGTGTCAGTACCTGTGTGAGGTCTGGTACAGGTGTTCAGTATCAGTACCTGTGTGAGGTCTGGTACAGGTGTTCAGTGTCAGTACCTGTGTGAGGTCTGGTACCGGCAGCAGTTGCTCCAGTCTGGAGAGGAACTCTCACAACAGAACATGCAGAGCTGTGTCAGTTTTAGAGCCAAACCCCAACGGAGACCCCTTCTGAAAGAGAGACAGAGAGACACCTGGTCAACAGGGACATCATGAACAACAACTAACAAATGAATAGCATTTCATGAAAAGTTAAACAAAACCAGGAAAGCAGCAAGAAGCAGTAGGAGGTAGTAGCTGGCATACAAACAATAGAAAACCAAGACAAAGGACGAAGAGCCACCCCCTTAAGCCAGCTCACCAAAATCCACTGCACCACCATGCCACCACATCCCTCACGCTACAAATCTCTCAAGAAAAATCTCTGTCCATAGAAACTATGGAAGGAGATATGCAATGACACATCGGAATAGATGGGAATGTTCATATTGCAATGCATTTGACTTCTCTACTTTTTCTGATGCTTAATACATATACAATGTTGTCTGAATGCATTCACGGATTTGCCTTTCCAGTCACTTTAAACCAAGGTAGGACTCTATGTTTAGCTCCTACATAATGCGTTTTAAATTTTGAATCGTTTCCCGATTTGGAGCGCGTTTCCCTTTAGATTTGCGACTTTGCTTTTGAAACTTGACCGCCCTTGAGGGACACCATAGGTCCGTCAATCCGAACATCGTTAAAGCTGGCTTCTGGATTTATCGCCACAGATTTACGATATGCCATTGTGTGTTATGCACAAGGACCCCAAAACAGCAAAAGTTCGCGTAATATAAGTACGCGTAAATGCAGACGTGTATACTAAAATCCGACAACCCAGCTGAAAAAAACAGCTCAAGATAGGTTTTGAAACAGCTGGTAGCTGGTTGACCAGTTAGACCAGCTCCATACTCAACATGGTTCGACCAGTTCAAGCTGGTAGCTGGCATTTCAAGCTGGATTTTACACCAGATAATTTCTAGAATTTTAGGCGGAGCCAATGTGTTTGTACGTTCTACTCCACTGTTAGGACTTAAAACCACACTTTGTTCATGTTTATGTTGCTTACGTTTCTAATAGCCTACATAAACATTTAGCAATTGATTGCACTACTTTCTGATATTACTGTAAGTTAAGGGCGCAGGATTTGTCTTTTCGTCAAGCATTCCGTTTACAAAGACACCGTCAAAGACTCATAGATCTACGCACCTTTGATTTTCTTCTGAGTTTCCATCACAGTATGTAGCCGAACTTACTGGAACCCAGCCGAACCTATGACTGTACGCAAATGACTGCAGAGCTCAATTTTATCAAAATTATTTAGTTATGATTACTGCCAGAGACATCGAATTGGTAACCACGGAAACCAGTGGAAGAAAATGATATCAGGGTAAATATCTAAAAAATTAATTAATAAGTTAGTAAAAATAATCATAAATTGGAGAGGATTTAGATGTGACGGTCAATTCGTACGTGTCGTCTTCTTCTCTGACTTTCTTCTTCTGTTCTTTTTATGACGAACTACTACCCCACCGGAACATTATCGCCACCTACTGTTAAAAATATAAAATATTTTTAAATCCGTTGTTAATCCTGTTTGTTCCAGGAACGTGAAGATGAGGTTAAAAACCAAATTTCCCGAATGATAATTCTCCGGATTCTATGTCGAAACCAATCTTCTTGCATCCTCTGTCGTTCCACTGAATATGAATAAGGGGCATGTGAACAAAACATGCTCTACAGTTTCTTTTTGATAATGACAAAGAACACATTCCCCATTTGGATGTTTCCTATTTATTTCTAGAGTGCCATTCGGCTTTGCATGCCCCAATCCCATCCTTATGAAACACTATTCTTCTTTCAGGCCTCCAGCTCCCCACCTCTTTCTGGATTTCATAAAGATGTCATTTCATAAAGATGTCATTTCATAAAGATGTCTTAATTTCATAAAGATGTCTTCATTTCATAAAGATGTCTTCATTTCATAAAGATGCCTTCATAAAGATGTCTTCCTTTTGATTCCACATTCCGCATATCCTGCCACTGTTTCCAAAATTGGAGCCATATGTAAGACTCAAGTTTTTTTGGTTTTTTTTTGGGGGGGGGGGGGGGGGGTTAAGGCTCACTAACATGTTGACTCACTCTCTGTCTGTGTTTATAGTCCCCCCTGCACTTCCCAGTCGCAAGTGCTGTCTGTTCTGGCCCCATAGTGGTGGAATGACCTTCCTGTGGATGTCAGTATAGCAGACATTTCTACCTTCAAACACAGTCTGAAGACTCACCTTTTCACCTTTCTGCTCCCCTCCCTACCTCCCTGTCATTTCTAATTAGCCATGTATGCATGCTGTAATTATTGCACTTATGTACAATTACTTTACTATTCTTAGTGTTCTAGTTTCCAAAACTGTGCTATTGCTAGTTCTTGGTCCGTTTATCTGATTAATCTACAAGGGTTCAAGTTCTTGCACTTTATTGTACTTTGCTCAGGAGTGTCTGGCAAATGACTGTATTGTAAGGTAATGTAATTATATCATTAACAACAGTACACAATTTCAGCTTTTCTTCATAGCTATGTAGCTAGCTGCCTTACAATTTGCACTGCCGACATATTAGCTTGTTAGCTAAAATCGATAACTGAACTGGTCAAATCGGCTATGAATGCAATGAAATATTACCCTGTTCATGCCGTATTTCATTGCATTATATAGGTACATAGATGTTTGACAGAGAATGGATGGAGTGTTAGAAAGCTAATGAAAATGCATTTGTGTACCAGGTACAACTGCACAAGAATGATCTGTGAAAAGATTAACACAGATCATATTTCAAAGGGGCAGCTGATTGGTAACATAGGCACTACCCTTCATGCAGTTAATCCAACAAACAATGCAGCTACCAACATAGCCATACAGCTAAGCTATTGTTAGGTATATGGTTAATTAGCTAGCTAACATGCCTCAGCTTTTTGATTCCACAGATTTCACAGTATTCTTCCAGACCTCAGACAAGAGACTCCATGACCTTATATTATATTATTATAAAAGAGGTATTACAAATAAATATTTTTTGTTTCGCAAACTACTACACATAATGCCATTTATCGCTTAAAAGAATGGGTCGATGACCTTTTCAGCTTGGCTTTTTACATTGAAGTCAATGGGCAAAAAGCGCTTTTGCACTCAGCAGATATACTTCCGGGTGCTTCACCGCCTGGACCTCCAATACCTATTGACGCTCTATGATCTCAACAGCGGAGGCACTGGGCTTGACGCTCTATGATCTCAACAGCGGAGGTACTGGGCAGGTCCGCCGCATTTAAACAAGACGGCAAGGCGCATACGTTGCGGAGTATTACAGTATTAGCTCCAGTTCATGCTTCTTTTTAGATAGTTCTGCTTACATTTCTTCCAGTGGGTCCCTGGTACTTTTCACAACTAGCTAAATACTTTAGAGAAAAATGTAGCTCCAGTTATTTGTGTGCATTCACAGGCTACGTGTAGGCACCGTGATGGAAACTAAATGCAGTAATACAGAGAAGAAAGGTGCGTATGACTGTGTTTGTTAACGCAGTGCTGGTTGCAAAGCAGCAAACAACTATACAACTAGCGACGTATCCAGCGCTCCTTCTTTGATTTTGCATCGTAACTTACGCTAATAACAAATTTAGAGCAAATAATAGCTATTTGTATGCATTACAAACATAACAAGCAACATTACATTAGTTTGCTAATGTTTAAGTCCTAAAACTGCGGTTGAACAGATAGAATCTGATAGTCAGATTCGCGAAAGTGTCGGATTTAGAATAAATATCAGCATTTAAGCGTTCCTATATGACATGACAAACTACGCGAACTTGCCTCTTATGCCATTTTTGGGGAGACGTGCATAACATGCACTGAAATGTTAGAAAACTTTCTCCATACATACAGAGGCCAGTTTGGATGAAGTTAAGTTGAGATGCACGGACATACGGTGGCCCACATGGCGACCGCGCAAATTTCAAAACGAATATGTAGTGGCCAAACAGAGGGCGCGGTGAGACATACATTTGTTTGTTTCACGGCAGAATTGCTGTATAGAAGCTGCCTCCTCGTCTTTCATTTATCTCCCGAAAGGTTATTCCACATAGAAAAAGCCAAAGCAAACACAAAAACCGAAACATGCTGCAAACCATTGCTGCTTTGTCTACAGTGTCCGGCACCGTCTCAAACGTCGGTAGAGTTTATGCTTCTCGGACATGAGCCGATTTTCTGTTGGAAGCAAAACGGATTTACTAGCTAAAGGTTTCAGGTCACAAAATGATCGTAGTTTCTTTCGGTATGAGTTGGCCTGAGTAGATTCATTTTCTCCATTTCTCTCTCGTTAGATCACTCCCTCCCGGTTTCCTCCCTGTCCCGGCTGGTTCCCGCGCTTTGACTCCACTTCGCAGCTATGTTGCAGGCATACATGTAGAAAAAATATGGACAACGTGTCTGTGACGTCACCTATTCACTTTCCATACGCTTCTGAAAAGTGTTTTGAGACAGTGGAAGTGGAGCCTTTGGGCACCGCCATGTTGTACAGTTTGGAGCCAGAGACTGCAGTAGTGAGACCCATATACGATTTTGTTTTGGATTTGTTCTTGACTAGTTATTTGAACAATTGAAACTGTGGAAATATAAGGTTATCTGATACATATTTAAAGGTTCGGGAGCTCATCTCATTGTAAGTATGGTCTCCACCACTTCAGAGATAAAGGCAGAATCTGTGATGGACAGCACGTATCACACAGGGGTGGAGCCAAGATCAAGTGTGAACAGATGTGAAGAAGAGGAGGGCACAGAGAAGACTGGATGTGGGATAGAGGAGGAGGAGGATGGTGGGGAGAGACCGATTGTGAGGAAGAGGGATGAACAGGAGGAGGGAGGTGTAACCGTGCAGGGCACTCAGACTGAGAAATGGGAGAAGAATGAAGGAAAATCAGAAGCAAGGCAACAGGAAGGGGAGGAGCAGTCTACTCTGGTCACTTCCTGCCTGTTAAAACAGCCCAGAGTGCTGATTCGCCGACTTGAAATTGCAGACAAGTCACTTCCTGTGCCAAGTAAAAGAGTTTCACTTCCTGTGCCAAGTAAAAGAGTTTCACTTCCTGTGCCAAGTAAAAGAGTGCAGAGAGACAGATCTCCCCGAGGACGGCATGACCTTTCACCACAGAGGGGGAGCGAGTCACTGAGGCGCAAGGGTCAGGTCGTGACCCGGAAGAGAAAGAACGTTTCCCAGCTGGACAGACCCATGGAACAGCCACCATCTTCATCAGAGAAAGAGTAAGAATGAACAGATCTAGAATGAGTGGCTCCTCTGATCACTACCGGCCTGACACTAAATAATGTGCCTTTATTTATTTTGTCTTTTACAGGATCTGTGCTGAAGCTCCCTTTATTTCTCCGGTTGTCTCCCCAAGGAACCAAATCACAGGTTAATCTCTCTGTTCATCATTTTCCAGCCTGTTCTAAGATATCTTGCCCAGACAATGGTTGTTCTATTTTGGGCTATGGCAGCCAATCTATAGGCCATGATAATCATTTAACAAAGATGAGCAGAGATGGGCCACTGGGTGGCTAATGCTCCTCAGGCTCTTAAGGGGAGTAAATGGGAGCAAAGGAGAAAGGAGTTAATGATGGTGTCTTCAGTTATGCACAGCTAAATGTTAATTATCATTAATATGCAGCAGAAGGAGCATTAGAAAGAGGGAAGTCTTGCATACAAGCTGAGATGGTTTACAGGCTGAGAGTAAGGACAAAAGAAGGAGAGGTAGAATCCTGAAGCACCGTTATTCAGTGCTCTATGAAACTGAATTGAGGTGATTTTAGCATTTAGGCAACCTTGACTGTTGACTTTTGGCTGTTTTGGTTTTTGTAGGGAACCTTGGGGAAGTGAGTGTTCACCAGCACCCTGAGAAGGTTCACCCAGAGGAGCACAGCAGGCCTCTGAACTCTGGAGGAAATGGAGCAGAGGAGCCACTGCCTCCCAGCAGCACACATCAGCACCCCAAACCCCCCAAAACACTCCCCACCCCAACACAGGCCCACGTATGCCCCCAGTGTGGGAAAGGATTCACTACGCCAAGCCTTCTGACACGACACAAGCAAACTCACACAGGGGAACGCCCTTACTGCTGCTCTCATTGTGGGAAGGGTTTTACTGTGTTATCTAGCTTGAAAAAGCACCAGCAAACTCGTACAGGGGGATGCCCTTACAAATGCTCCCAGTGTGGGAAAGGTTTCACGACGCCACACAATTTGAGACGACACAAACAAATTCATACAGGGGAGTGTCCATACAAATGCTCCCAGTGCGGGAAGAGTTTCACTCGGTTATCTGGTTTGAATGTACACCTGCGTACTCATACAGGTGAGTGCCCTTACCTCTGCTCCCAGTGTGGGAAGAGTTTTAAACAGTTCAGTAACTTGATGAGACACCAGCGAACTCATATAGATGAGCGCCCTCACCACTGCTCTGAGTGTGGGAAGAGTTTTAAACAGTTCAGTAACTTGACAATACACCAGCGAACTCATACAGGTGAGCGCCCGTACAAATGCTCCCAGTGTGGGAAGAGTTACTCTCAGTTGTCTGCTCTGAATGTACACCAGCGAACTCATACAGGTGAGCGCCCATATAAATGCTCCCAGTGTGGGAAGAGTTTCAGGAGTTTGTCTGCCCTGAAAGTACACCAGCGAACTCATACAGGGGAACGCCCATATGAATGCTCCCAGTGTGGGAAGTATTTCAGGTGTTTGTCTGCTCTGAAAGTACACCAGCGAACTCATACAGGTGAGCGTCCATACAAATGCTCCCAGTGTGGGAAGAGTTTCACTCAGTCGTATTCTCTGAAATTACACCAGCGGACTCACACACAGGTTTGCTCCAACCCTGCTCCCAGTGTGGGAACAGTTCCACTCTGTTAGACTAACTCCCGACCCTGCTTCCAGTGTGGGAACAGTTCCACTCTGTTAGACTAACTCCCGACCCTGCTCCCAGTGTGGGAACAGTTCCACTCTGTTAGACTAACTCCTGTCCCTGCTCCCAGTGTGGGAACAGTTCCATTCTGTTAGACTAACTCAGAGTTTGTGAGCTGAGTGTAAGAGGAACGTGAGCACGAGTGACCGTAATGTGACTGAAGCGAGGAGCGGGTTTCCATAAATGTGGAGCGTCAGCCTGAGCGGTCGCTCCGATACGCTCCTGAACCGCTCACATGGAGCAGTCAGCTCTGGCATGACCGCACGGTCCTCAGTGTCACGTCCAGACTACGATGGGAAGCTACTGAGTGGAGATGCTTCACTCCTGTTTTCTGAAAAGCTTGAACTGGGTGTGATTGGTGCCACTTGAGCATCTTGTTATCTGCTAAAATATTTGACTGGGAATCAAAGATGGCAACATGCACAAACAATCACATGATTACTTTCCACTTGTGCAAGGTGTATTTTTCATCAATTTTGATCATTTATTTGATTGGTCATACAAAATGTGATGCTTTGTAAATTGTAATTGTTATATTTTGCCAGGCGACAGCTCAATAGACTCTTCACCGTTTCCTCAGAGCTAGGGAAAAAATGTGAATTGCTGATGCTTCTGTGAATATTTGCTGAAAAATAAATGCTCACATTGAAAAATAAGTCTTTACAACTGAAGGTGTCCTCAAAGAGATACGGTGTCCACAAAATAAAAACATTGTTTTTCAGTCAGGCTTTATTATATCACGGATTCCATTATCAGGTTTATTGATTCAAAGTTCAGCTTTTTTATTTGTCCTGAAGGAAATTTGGTTTTCAGCAAGGACCATAAATGTATGGATGTACAGTCACGCATGTGAGGGGAGGTGCAGACAGTGAAGAAGTGAAGTGTTGATGTGGATTGGGTGAGAGTTTGGTCAAATGATTATGATTTCCGATTTATTACAGTCGAGTTATTATAATTGAGTTATTTTGCATCCAATTTTTCATATTTGTGAGGCAGGTGGTGAGGTTAAAACTGGCAGTGACAGTTTTGGTGTAAATGTAGAGCTGTGTCGATATTAGCCCAATTACTGTCTTATGCTGAGCCGCAGCAGTTAGATATCCTATCTATCACTTCGAAATAATATATTCGTCGACATTTTCTATTATATTCTCACAGATCTCATAGACAAGAGACTGGAGACAGGGCTTCATAGACTTTCTATTGTACAAGAGGAATATTTTCCCGAAACGTCTCGACCAAAACAATGTCTTTGGTTGTTAAATCAGTGGTGGTGTTTTTTTTACATTTAACTCAAAGAGCTCTGACTCAGCACATACTTCCGGGTGCTTCGCCGCCTGGACCCGCCCACCCTCTCCAATGTCAACACGCTGCGCTTTGGAAACTCGAGACAGCATTGCGATCACTGCTTTGACCGTAACAGCCGTGAAGCTGAACACCGTTTCCACACATGTGCATTGAGCTTCGGCATTTTATGTCCTGGGCAGTCACCAGGACAGTCGTTGTTTTTTTATTTTTGGAGAAAATTGAGCTCTACAATCATTTCGTACACACATAGGGTAACCTCGATTCCAGCATGCTACAAACAGCGGTGGAAACTCCGCTAGCTATACAGAGAAGAAAATAAAAGGTGCGTATCACTGCTTTTGCTAACGGAATGCTAAACGAAAAGTAGCCAACAACGAAGTTCAGCGACAAACCCAGCACCCTTTAATGTTTGATTTTGCACTGTAACAGAAATATCATAAAGCAATAAATGTATGAATGTGTATGCATTAGAAACATAACAAGCAACAATAAACGATAGTTTGCTAGAGTTTAAATCCGAACAATGGGAGGAATGTAGCTACTAACACATCTCCGCTAAAATGATTCGAGAAATTGTCGGATTTAGAATAAACTTGTCCATTTAAGCGTACCAATATGACGTAGAAACCTACGTGAGCTTTCCTCCGTTGCAGTTTCGGGTGGCACGTACATAGCAAGCACTGGACTGCAAGTCTGTGGCCAATTTTAACTACGTTCAGGATGCATGTACAGACCTACGGTGGCCCACATGGGCTTCAAAATCGAAGGCGCAAACAGGAAAATCAATAAACTAATTTTCAATTCATTTGAAATTTCAAACACTAGTTTTCAATGAATTTTAGAAGGCTTATTTGAAAACGCATATGGAGTAACCAAACATAAAGGGCAATGTGAGGCCTACCTTTGTTTAATACAATAAGAACTGTGTCGAACAGACAAAAGGACGCGCCCAGAGAGAGAGAGACCCCGTTTAGATTTAAAATGTATATATTCTCCATTCAAACCAACTATTTTGAGCCTGTTTTAAAGCTCTCTGGGTGTGTCACTCTTCCATCCTTTACTCCACCGCCCCCCTGTCACTCTTCCGCGGAAGTATGTGGAGAAAAGGATTGAGCGAGGGTGTGAACAAAATCGGGACAAGCTTATCGGCTTCGGCGTCATCAAAGTTTCCGTCGAGTATTGATGAAAAAGCCTGATTAAAAACATTATCTTTTGCGAGCAAACAATGTTTGGATAGCCAATTATAACCGTTACATGTGGTCAGCCCACTTCTAGCATAAAGACAGCTTACTGTAGGCTAATCCGAGAATCCCGATGTGTCCCATACCAGATCACCTACTGTCAATATTGTGACAGTGAAGTGAAGGAGTCCACAAAGATTGGTTTGAGGGCATGGAATAGAGGAGGGTGGTTGTGCAGTCTCTATTATCTCCCTTCTCTCCATTAACTCTCTCTCACCGACACACACACACACACACAGACACACATACACAAGCACACACTCATATGCACGTACACACACACACACACACACACACACAGATACACACAGACAGATTAGAGCAACTGTGTCCAGTACCAGAACTCAGACAGGTACTGAACACCAGGACCTGGTTGAAGCAGGGTGGAGTGCAGCAAAAGTGCTCACCTATTTCTGAACTGTTTCACTCCATCAGACTGTGTCCTGGATCGGTGCTGCCCCTTCTGTCTTTGAGGAGTGTGTGCAGTCCATTTTAAACCCACAGCAGTTGAAGACCATTCTCAGGCACCACAGAAGCCTTGGATACTTGAACAGGACTGGTGAGCTTATGACAATAATAGCTTTAAAATTCTCATTTGTCCAATTCCAATTAAACTGTTTAATCTGTTTATTCTCTCTTGCAGCACTTCCCTCCATGGAGGAGTGTAAACTGTCCTCTATGTCCCCTCCTCCCTGTAGAAGAGTGGTGGATTCCACCCAGCTGACTAACACCAACAGCCAATCAGATCGCAGGTCTGAGTTCAGAACATTTTTCAGCTCCACCACTTCAGAGATAAAGGCAGAATCTCTGATGGACAGCACATATCACACAGGGGTGGAGCCAAGATCAAGTGTGAACAGATGTGAAGAAGAGGAGGGCACAGAGAAGATGATCAAGGAGGAGGACATACTAATATATATTAAGCAGGAGGATGAGGATGGTGGGGAGAGACAGAGAGTGAAAATGGAGAGGGAGAATGGTGCAACAGATGAAGTGAGACTCTGGATGGAGGAAGAGATAAAGAGGGATGAACAGGAGGAGGGAGGTGTAACCCAGCAGGGCACTCAGACTGAGAAGTGGGAGAAGAATGAAGGAAGAAGCCTTCTGAGGCGACACAAGCAAATTCATGCTGGGGAACGCCCTCACTGCTGCTCCCAGTGCGGGAAGAGCTTCAGTTATTTGTCTGGCCTGAAGGTACACCAGCAGACTCACACAGGTGAACGTCCATACAAATGCTCCCAATGTGGGAAGGGTTTCAGTTATTTGTCTGCACTGAAAGTACACCAGCAAATTCATACTGGTGATCAACCATACAAATGCTCCCAGTGTGGGAAGGGTTTCAGTCATTTGTCTGCATTGAAAATACACCAGCGTACTCATACAGGCGAGCACCCGTACAAATGCTCTCTGTGTGGGAAGAGTTTCAGTCGGTTATCTAATCTGACAACACACCAACTAACTCATACAGGGGAATGCCCTTACCACTGCTCCCAGTGTGGGAAGAGTTTCAATCAGTTAAGTAACCTAAAAATACACCAGCAAACTCATACAGGTGAGCGTCCTTACAAATGCCTCCAGTGTGGGAAGAGCTTCAGTCGGTTATCTGACTTGAATGTACACCAGCGAACTCATACAGGTGAGCGTCCTTACAAATGCTCCCAGTGTGGGAAGAGCTTCAGTCGGTTACCTGACTTGAATGTACATCACCGAACTCATACAGGTGAGCGTCCTTACAAATGCTCCCAGTGTGGGAAGAGTTTCATCCATATGTCTGCAATGAAAGTACACCAGCGTACTCATACAGGTGAGCGCCCGTATATATGCTCCCAATGTGGGAAGAGTTTCTGTTATTTGTCTGTTTTGAATGAACATCAACGAACTCACACAGTTGACCGCCCATTTAAATGCTCCCAGTGTGGGAAGAGTTTCAGTCGGTTATCTGACTTGAATGTACATCACCGAACTCATACAGGTGAGCGGCCATATCAGTGTTCTGAGTGTGGGAAGTGTTTTATTCATATGTCTGCAATGAAAGTACACCAGCGTACTCATACAGGTGAGCGGCCGTATAAATGCTCCGAGTGTGGGAAGAGTTTCAATCAGCTAAGTAACCTGAAAATACACCAGCGAACTCATACAGGTGAGCGGCCATATGAATGCTCCCAGTGTGGGAAGACTTTCATTCATAAGTCTGCACTGAAAGTACACCAGCGTACACACACAGTGGTTTGCCCCGACCCTGCTCCCAGTGTGGGAACAGTTCCACTCTGTTAGACTAACTCCCGACCCTGCTTCCAGTGTGGGAACAGTTCCACTCTGTTAGACTAACTCCTGACCCTGCTCCCAGTGTGGGAACAGTTCCATTCTGTTAGACTAACTCAGAGTTTGTGAGCTGAGTGTAAGAGGAGCGTGAGCACGAGTGACCGTAATGTGACTGAAGTGAGGAGCGGGTTTCCATAAATGTGGAGCGTCAGCCTGAGCGGTCGCTCCGATACGCTCCTGAACCGCTCACATGGAGCAGTCAGCTCTGGCATGACCGCACGGTCCTCAGTGTCACGTCCAGACTAAGATGGGAAGCTCCTGAGCGGAGATGCTTCACTCCCGTTTTCTGAAAAGCTTGAACTGGGTGTGATTGGTGCCACTTTAGCATCTTGTCATCTGCTAAAATCATCTGTGGGAATCAAAGACGGTAGCGTGCAGAAACAATAGCCACCCTTTGATGACTCATCTTTTGCAAGCTGTTTTAATCTTTAATTTTTTATCATTGATGAGTTTCCACGATGTAATGCATTGTAAATTGTAATGGTCATTCGCTCTGTGTGATACTCTGCCAGGTGCCAGCTCAACAGGTAGCTATGTTTGCTAGAAAAAGTACTTGGGTGGCAACTTCTCAATATTTATGTAACAATAAATGCTCACATTGAGGACACAGTCAGTTGTAAAGACTTATTTTCCAAAGAGATAAAGGAAATGAACACTAACACATTCTTCTTTGGTTGAACAGTGCATTACCACCACCTACTGTAATGTAATGTTCAGTGCAGTCTAAGTATTTGAACAGTGGTACAATTTCTGTTTCTTGGCTCTGTACTCCAACACATTTATGAACGAAACAATGAGGTCAAAGTTACATCCGTATTGGGTGATCCGTGTTGGAATTGCGTCCCTTTTTATACATAGTCCCCCCATTTCAGGGGAGTAATTTGACTGTTCGCTTCTCAACTATTTCTGATTAGTAAAGTGTATTCAACCACTTCCTTAGTAAAAATGTATAAGAAAGCTTACAGTATCCAGCTTTAATTCGAGGCTTTTAATTGCCTGTGGAGTCTGTTATTGTCAATGAAAGTCAAGGAAGCCATTATGACGCCCAGAAATAAGGAAACCGATATGCCAAACAATTGGCGTAACAGTATGATTTCAACTAGAAACTGGAACATAGATTTAAGCCTTAGGTTTAAGAAGACCCCTGAACCAGTAGCTGTTCGGGCTATTTATAATCGCCATGGCAACTGTGACGTAAATGTGGCTAATAACGGCCTAGTATTGTCTCTAATCCAAGAAATAGATTTCTTGGGCCACCGAAATGTAGCAAGGTAATTTGTAAATGGTGTATTTTACTGTCTCCAAATCTATCCAAAATGGATAACATGCATTACCGTAAATCAAAAGATAATCCGTTACTTTCAGCATAGTGTTCTGACTCATAGAAAACCTGTTTTCAGCCATTACATAAGGGAATTTCCATCTTTTTCCAAAGAAATTGGGGTTGGATGAAAACATGTACAGTGGCCGAGACATGCAAATCGAAAAGCGACTGCAAATAAAAAAATGTCAAAAAACACAACGGACGTGTTTCCTTCCGAACGAAATACTGATGGTACCAGGCCAGAAGGTAGAATCCAGAGACATAAATGGCTCTGGAAGAATCCATAGATTTATATCTATGGTAGAATAAGAGAATGTTTGGACTATACCCGGGAATAGTGACAGAGCTGGTGAGTTTTTCCATTGTGTTAAGTATTTATTTTTAAAGATAGCTTTACTACATATGTAGCAACGATAAGGAATTTAGTCTGGAGAACGTGTATTCTATAGCTGGCCACGCATACAACTACATGCATTACATCATTTTGCTGTGTTAACACTGTTAATGTTAGCTAACAGTAGCTAACAGTTAACTTTGTGCAATCTCCAACTAATATGAATTATAGTCTGTGCATATTACTGTACACAGTATACATCGTATTATTTTGTCGTGTTAACTCTGCAAGCCTGGGATTTTACCGCATTAGCTTGCGATACTTTATATTAAATCTTCCCAAATTGATAGCGACATCCGGCCGTTTCTGCACCGATCACTGAACTGTCTGTTATTAAACAGTTCAGTGGCAGTCTGGCCCAAAGTCAGGCGGAAGCGGTGCAGATCCGGTTCGGAGTCGCTTGATATCTCGGTTACTTTCGCAGTATGCCTACTATCTTTAGTGCAAGGCTATCTGCTCATTTGTTTGTAAGATTACAAATGCAATGCTGGATCAAAACTCATAATTAATCGAAGATGGTAGACTGACTGGACATTGGGGTATTAGAACGTTCTATGGTAAAATAAGTTGCTACAAGAAGTTTTATAATGTAGGTGTGAAACATATTTCATATTTAACGTATTTCCCAGGTCATGATGTACTGCCCGTTCTGCGGTTTCCTGGCAGGCGGCTCTCCCTCGTCCTGTAGCTCGTGCGGCCGAAACCTGACGTTTCTGAAAGAAGTCAAACCCGATGAGCCGTCCACAAGTACGAATGAAGGTTGCCTAATTTATACTAATAAATAATAAAACTTTTTTTTTTCTGTGTGTTTCTGTGTGTGTATATAATTAATTAACTCTGTGTGTGTGTGTGTGTTTAAAAACAGTTTGGACCACCCAGAATCAGGCACTGGAGAATTTCTTAAAATTTCAGGCTGTAAAACAGAAGTGTGTGGGGGTTCCAGCGTGCTGCTCAGTGGAGCTGCTCAGGCCAGCTCTCAGTGTTGCTGCTCAGTGGAGCTGCTCAATGTTGCTGCTCAGTGTTGCTGCTCAGTGGAGCTGCTCAGGCCAGCTCTCAGTGTTGCTGCTCAGTGGAGCTGCTCAATGTTGCTGCTCAGTGTTGCTGCTCAGTGGAGCTGCTCAGGCCAGCTCTCAGTGTTGCTGCTCAGTGGAGCTGCTCAGTGGAGCTGCTTGGGCCAGCTCTCAGTGTTGCTGGTGAATCTGAAGTACAAGGCAGTCTCCTAATCTCTCATTTATCTCCCCAAAGGTTATTAAGTCGCTGTAAGGCGCTTTGGACAAAAGCATTAGCCAAATAGCATGTAATGTAGTATTACACATACAGAAAGCTTATGTGCATTCAAAGGTGACATTTTCAATCAGTCTGGTTACCGGACATGGGCTACCGAAAGCGTAAAACTAACGGTTCTATTGGTATTTCTATAACTCTTTAACGAAACCATTGTTTTAGGGACAACAGTTATTTTATAACGTGGAGTGACCTCACCTATGCTTTGTAGAGCACAGATGACAGAAACCAGGATTGGTATTATTTTCACAGCAAGGGTCCAGACAACCAAATCCACAATACACTTTCACTCCAAAAACATTTCCAAATGCAGAGAAACATCAATGTGGAAAAACAAAACACGTGGGCAAAAATTAGTTCAATCCGAACTGTCCTTTTAGAAAAAATCTGGGAATTCTTCCGGGGGAATCGGGTAAAACGAACAGCCGATGACTCTTATTTATGGTAAAGGGGGCAGAGGATGCAGTGTGTGACTGAGGGGGGCTGTTGCACAGAACAATAAGATGATCATGCATCTACAGCGTCCAGCACGGGCCCCTCCGACATGGCCTGTTTTTCTGTTTTTTACATGATCTATGATTTTACTTTCACAAAAAGAAAATTACAAAGTATTTTTGTAGTGCTCAGAAAATGTTGAAAGGGAATGGTTTCATATCACCAATGGTCGTAGATTTATTCTGTACGAGCTGTGCCCTCATCAGCTGAGGAGATTAATCTTCTCCCTTTCTCTCTCGTTAGATGCCTCTCTCCCGGTCTCCTCCCTGTACCTGCTGGTTCCCCCGCTACGACTCCTCTCCGCTGCCATGTTGCAGGTGGTGCACCAGCGACACGTGTTGCATTATGGGAAGCTGGAGGAGTTTGTGTCTGTGGTGACCGAGGTGGTCCCAGAGCTGCTGAGTGACAGCCAGTGGACCCAGCTCAATCTGGAGCTGCAGGCAAGGGTGAGAGATGGAGTGTGAGAGGAGAGAGAGAGGGAGGGAGGGAGGGAGGGAGTGGGAGAGGGAGGGAGGGAGGGAGTGGGAGAGGGAGGGAGGGAGGGAGTGGGAGAGGGAGGGAGGGAGTGGGAGAGGGAGGGAGGGAGGGAGGGAGGGAGTGGGAGAGGGAGGGAGGGAGGGAGGGAGTGGGAGAGGGAGGGAGGGAGGGAGGGAGGGAGGGAGTGGGAGAGGGAGGGAGGGAGAGGGAGGGAGGGAGTGGGAGAGGGAGGGAGGGAGGGAGGGAGGGAGTGGGAGAGGGAGGGAGGGAGGGAGTGGGAGAGGGAGGGAGGGAGGGAGTGGGAGAGGGAGGGAGTGGGAGAGGGAGGGAGGGAGGGAGTGGGAGAGGGAGTGGGGGAGGGAGGGAGGGAGAGAGGGAGTGGGTGAGGGAGAGAGGGAGAGAGGGAGGGAGTGGGGGAAGAGGAAGAAGAAAGTCAGGCATGAGGGAGGGCATGAGTACTACTAAAAATCTACAGCACTTTAACCAAACACTGGCCAGCCTTGGCTGTGTGCTTATGGCCCAGTAATGGGAGCAAAAATGGCTGCTTGTTTCACATATTTCATCCTCTAATGCTGAGCACCATAGTGAGTGACAGACTCTAAAGCTTGACCCTGGTGTGAAATCCAGCTATGACCAGCTACCAGCTGTTTCAAAATGTAGCTTCGCTTGGTCAAACCATGTTCAGTATGGTCTGTGGAGCTGGTCTGAGCTGGTCAACCTGTTACCAGCTGTTTTCAAAATTTAGCCTGGTGCTTTATCTTCCAAATTCTGATTTTATATCCTGTATTCACAGTGTTACACACACACACACACACACACACACACACACACACACTCTCTCTCTCTCACACACACACACACACACACACACACACATACCAAGTGTAAAGTATAAGATAACTCAATTTGTGCATTCCCCCTTTTTTGCGCAGAAAAAATAATCAGACACAACAAGGTGTATCCAAGATGAAGTATTTATTCACTTAAATATAACAAGGTGAACAAGTCTAAACTGAAGAAGGTAAAACAGTCATCGCCTCATTATAATCGAAAGTGCTTTAGTAAATAGCATGTATGAAATGCATATGCACTTGTAAATCGCTTTGGATTAAAAGCGTCTGCCAAATGACTAAAATGTAAAAAATGTAAAATGAAATTACTTAATACGTAAGGAATAATCCACGTTGAGGTGGTCATTACTCGGTTTTAACCCACGATGTGGTGAGTGTCGCAATTTCTTATTCGCTAACATTTGCTAAATCGTCTTGAGCCACACATTACCATGCTAACGTATGACTAGCTAGCTATATCACAAAATTTAGCCATCATAGCCAGCTTCTGTATTCTGTGCTTGTGACAGCTAGCTATAATCTAGGAGCTAGCTACTAAAGGAAAGGATAATAGCTGAGTTGTCCGTTATCCAAATATCCATTTCAGGACATCACAAAGTCTAGTAGCTAGCTAGATAGCTAGCTAACGTTAACAAACTAACGTTAGTCTAGCTGAACATTAGCCTATTAATATCTCGATGTGACGTTATTGTACTTCAAAAAACCATGCAGCCATATCAGACACCATCTCACAATTTTAAAGGATTTATTGCCATGGGGTAGCGTTGGCACAGGAGGTAAGAGCAGTCGTCTGACAGTTTCCGTTTCGATCTTGACCTGGGTGTCTCGAAGTGTCCCTGCATTATATAAATTCAGACCAGTGGCCATGATACATGACATATTTACCATGTGATATTACAGTTCAGTGGACTAATCATATGGTAAGAATACCGAGTTAGCATACATTGAACTCTAACCTTCAACATTATATCAACAGGCTTTAATTCAGAAAGAATGACTTAGTTTTTATCATCTTGCATGTTTGGGAATACATTACATTACATTAGTGGCATTTGGCAGACACTCTTATCCAGAGCGACGTACAGTTGATAAGACTAAGCAGGAGACAATCCTCCCCCGGAGCGATGCAGGGTTAAGGGCCTTGCTCAAGGGCCCAACGGCTGTGCGGATCTTATTGTGGCTACACCGGGGATTGAACCACCGACCTTGCGTGTCCCAGTCATGCACCTTAACCACTACACTACAGGCCGCCCACGTGGTAGTTTCTCCCCGGTCAGAAGGGTGTGTGGGAGTTTGAGGAAAAGGCCAGGCTCCTGTCCCATGGATCCCTGTGATGGAGTCGCATATTACACGCACACACACACACACACACACACACACACACACACACACACACACACACACACGCACACACACTCACACACGCACACTCACACACACGCACACACACACACACACACACGCATGCTTGCCATATTTTGAGCTTGTTGTCTTTGGGAGATTTGATGCTTGAAGAGAGGCCTGCTAGACAGGCCGAATAATTCATTGTGCTTCCAAAATTCCCCCCTCTTCATTCCACTATTTTGAGCCCATTTCTAATCTCTCTCTCTCTCTCTCTCTCTCTTTCACGCTCTCTCGCTCTCAGGAGGGATCTCCGTTGGGGTTTGGTTCTAAAACTGACACAGCTCTGCATGTTCTGTTGTGGGAGTTCCTCTCCAGACTGGAGCAACTGCTACCGGTACCAGACCTCACACAGGTACTGACACTGAACACCTGTACCAGACCTCACACAAGTACTGTCACCTGTACCAGACTGAAGCAGGGTAGAGTGCAGAAAAATACTCACCTATTTCTGAACTGTTTCACTCCCTCAGACTGTGTCCTGGCTCGATGCTGCCCCTTCTGTCCTGGAGGAGTGTATGCAGTCCATTTTAAACCCACAGCAGTTGAAGACCATTCTCAGGCACCACGGAAGCCTTGGATACTTGAACAGGACTGGTGAGCTAATAACAATAATAATAATAACTGTGAAATTCTCATTTGTCCCATTAAACTGTTTAATCTGTTTATTCTCTCTTGCAGCACTTCCCTCCATGGAGGAGTGTAAACTGTCCTCTATGTCCCCTCCTCCCTGTAGAAGAGTGGTGGATTCCAGCCAGCTGACTAACACCAACAGCCAATCAGACACAGAGGAGAGCGCAGAGAAGATGATCAAGGAGGAGGACATACTAATATATATTAAGCAGGAGGATGAGGACGGTGGGGAGAGACAGAGTGTGAAAATGGAGAGGGAGAATGGTGCAGCAGATGAAGTGAGACTCTGGATGGAGGAAGAGATAAAGAGGGATGAACAGGAGGAGGGAGGTGTAACCCAGCAGGGCACTCAGACTGAGAAGTGGGAGAAGAATGAAGGAAGAAGCCTTCTGAGGCGACACAAGCAAATTCATGCTGGGGAACGCCCTCACTGCTGCTCCCAGTGCGGGAAGAGCTTCAGTTATTTGTCTGGCCTGAAGGTACACCAGCAGACTCACACAGGTGAACGTCCGTACAAATGTTCCCAGTGTGTGAAGAGTTTCAGTTATTTGTCTGCGCTGAAAGTACACCAGCAAACTCATACAGGTGAGCGTCCGTACAAATGCTCCCTGTGTGGGAAGAGTTTCACTCGGTTAACGGATCTGACACGACACCAGCGAACTCATACAGTTGACCGGCCGTACAAATGCTCCCAGTGTGGGAAGTGTTTCACTTGGTTAGGTAACCTGAAGGCGCACCAGCGTACTCATACAGGTGAATGCCTATACAAATGCTCCCAGTGTGGGAATGGTTTCGCTACGCCACAAAATTTGTCACGACACAAGCAAATTCATACAGGTGAGTGCCCATATAAATGCTCCCAGTGCGGGAAGAGTTTCAGTCGTTTGTCTGCTCTGAATGTACACCTGCGAACTCATACAGGTGAGCGCCCTTACCTCTGCTCCCACTGTGAGAAGAGTTTCACACATTTAAGTAGTTTGAAAAGACACCAGAGCACTCACACAGGTGAGCGCCCATACAAATGCTCTCAGTGTGGGAACAGTTTCAGTCGTTTGTCTGCTCTGAATGTACACCTGCGAACTCATACAGGTGAGCGCCCGTATAAATGCGCCCATTGTGTGAAGAGTTTTGGTCATTTGTCTGCTCTGAAAGTACACCAGCGTACTCACACACGGGTTTGCCTCGACCCAGCTTCCAGTGTGGGAGCAGTTCCACTCTGTTAGACTAACTCCCGACCCTGCTTCCAGTGTGGGAACAGTTCCACTCAGTTAGACTAACTCCCGACCCTGCTCCCAGTGTGGGAACAGTTCCACTCTGTTAGACTAACTCCCGACCCTGCTTCCAGTGTGGGAACAGTTCCACTCTGTTAGACTAACTCCCGACCCTGCTCCCAGTGTGGGAACAGTTCCACTCTGTTAGACTAACTCCTAACCCTGCTCCCAGTGTGGGAACAGTTCCACTCTGTTAGACTAACTCCTGACCCTGCTCCCAGTGTGGAACAGTTCCACTCTGTTAGACTAACTCAGAGTTTGTGAGCTGAGTGTAAGAGGAACGTGAGCACGAGTGACCGTAATGTGACTGAAGTGAGGAGTGGGTTTCCATAAATGTGGAGCGTCAGCCTGAGCGGTCGCTCCGATACGCTCCTGAACCGCTCACATGGAGCAGTCAGCTCTGGCATGACCGCACGGTCCTCAGCGTCACGTCCAGACTAAGATGGGAAGCTCCTGAGCGGAGATGCTTCACTCCCGTTTTCTGAAAAGCTTGAACTGGGTGTGATTGGTGCCACTTGAGCATCTTGTCATCTGCTAAAATCTTTGACTGTGGGAATCAGAAAATGGTAATGTACACAAGCAATACCCTCCCTTTGATTACTTTCAACTTTTGCAAGTGTTTCTAGTCATTGATGTTGATAATTGATGAGTTTGTGATGCATTGTAAATTGTAATTGTGATTAGCTAATCTGTTATGCTTTGCCAGGTGACTGTTCAATAGGCCACTCACTGTTTGCTAAGAGCTAGAGTTGGTGGCAACTGTTGATACCTGTGTGAATATTTTTGTAAAAATAAATGCTCATATTGAGGACATAGTTGTAAATTCTTATTTTCCAAAGAGATAAATAAATAAACTGAAAATAACATGAACCTTGGTTTTTAGTCATGGAGGCTTTACTATAACATGGTTCCATTTTCAGCTTTATCGTTTGTGTGCTTCAACGTTCACCTTGTTTGTCCAAAGGGAAATTTGGGTGGCAGCAAGGTCCATAAGACGCAACATGGTTAACATCACATGAACAACTACTATCTGATTCAATCACTACTATCTAATTCAATATACAGTGCTGTAATTAAGTGCCAAAATGCAAAAAGAGACAGTCCATCATTCCGTATTTTTATTGCCAATTAGTCTCTGGCCTGTCTTTTTTTTTTTTTTGCACCTAAAACAGCAACAACCAGACAAAGATCCTGGGGCAAGAACTCCCTGTGGAGTCAGTGGTGAGAGCAATCCAGAGTTGAGTCGGCATTCCTGGTGACCTGCTTAAGGAAGCTGTGTCTGATTCACCCCCATCACTTTACTGGCTACTTTGACACATAGGAATGCGGTAGCCTGGAAAGAATAAAAAAAATAATAAAAAAAAAACTTTCTTAGATTGTATTAAATGTATAATTCAGCAGAGAAGGCTACTCTTTAATTCTAACAGAAGAGCTGGGAAAAGGGGGCACGGATGGTGCAGGGTAGCACTGCCGCCCCACAGCAAGGAGGTCCTGGGTTCGAATCCCTGTCGGCCGGGACCTCTCTGTGCGGAGCTTGCATGTTCTCCCCGTGTCTGCGTGGGTTTCCTCCGGGTACTCCGGTTTCCTCCCACAGTCCAAAGACATGCAGGTTAGGCTGATTGGAGAGTCTAAATTGCCCGTAGGTATGAGTGTGTGAATGGTGTGTGTGCCCTGCGATGGACTGGCGACCTGTCCAGGGTGTATTCCTGCCTTTCGCCCAATGTATGCTGGAATAGGCTCCAGCCCCCCTGCGACCCTGTTCAGGATAAGCGGGTTCAGATAATGGATGGATGGATGGAGCTGGGAAAAGGGGAAATCTCAGCCCTGAGTCCCCAGAGAGAACAGGATAAAAATAACTCCATACTCGGGGGAAAAAACTATCTAATGTGAAGAAATCCTGGGAGGAAGCATTCCTTCCTTCAGTCATTCATCTGCTCTGTACACCAGCGTACTCACACAGGTGAGCACCCGTATAAACGCTCCCAGTGCACGTCACGTCTCAGCCATTACAAAGTTCTCTGTGACAGTTGGCAATCCAAGAATAGTGCACTGCTGCCACCTACTGTATTGACCTGTACAGTGCAGTCCGTAAGTTGTACTCGTCCGTTGTACTCTTCAAGGGTCCTGAATTTCTGTATGTTTACACTAGGACTCGGAACTGTACTATCCTCTCAGGTCTACTTTTGCACTTGTTCTTGTGATTGATTTGCACTTTGTTGTACGTCGCTCTGGATAAGAGCGTCTGCTAAATGCCACGTAATGTAATGTAATGTGAGTAATTGGACAGTGGTACCGTTTCTGTTCTTTTGTCTCTACTCCAGCAGATTGGATTACAAATTAAACAATGAATATGAGGTCAAAGTGCAGACTGTCACCTTTAATTTGAGGTTGTGGGGGCGACATGGCTCAGGCAGTAAGAGCCTGGCATATGGTATGGTCTGGCAGTCGGAGGGTCGCCGGTTCAATCCCCCGCCCGGGCTGTGTCGAAGTGTCCCTGAACAAGACACCTAACCCCCAAATGCTTCTGACGAGCTGGTCGAGGCCTTGCATGGCAGCCAATCGCCGTCGGTGTGTGAGTGTGTGTATGAATGGGTGAATGAGAAGCATCAATTGTGCAGCGCTTTGGATAAAGGCGCTATATAAATGCCAACCATTTACTATTTAGGTCATTTACATCCATATCAGGCGTGCTGTGTAGGAATTGCATTCCTTTTTATCCAGCCCCCCCCATTTTCGGGGACTAAAAGTAACTGGACAGTTGGCCTCTCAGCTGTGTCTGATGAGTGTATTCAATCGCTTGCTCATTAAAGGTACTGTATACATTTACATTTTACATTTTAGTCATTTGGCAGCCGCTTTTAATCCAAAGCGACTTACAAGTGCATAGGTTCTACCATAAGTCAGAGCATCACATCCAGAAACTAGCAAAATACACAGGAAATGCTGTTCTAAACATAGTTGTCATCAGAAGTGCATTTTTTTTTTTTTTTTGGGGGGGGGGTTAGACAAGGATAGGGATATCACAAAGGAGGGGCAGGTGAAATCAGGAGGGAGGACTAAGGTAGAGTTTGAAAAGGTGGGTTTTGAGTCTGCGTCGAAATAGGGGGAGGGATTCTGCTGTTCTGACAGTGGTAGGCAAGTCATTCCACCACTGAGGAACCAGAACGGAAAACAGGCGTGAACGTGCAGCTCGACCGCCAGGTGCACGTATAAGAAAGCTTTCAGCGTCTAGTCTTGATTCTCGGCTTTTGATTACCTTTGGAGTCTGTTATTGGCGTTAATATGTGGGCCAGAGCTGTGCCATCATGAGGGTAAATAAGAATTTCCGCTTTTTCCCACATAAATTGGGATTGGATGTATACTCTGTGAGCACTTTATTAGGTATGTATTAGACTTATTTTTTTAGACTTATTGGTCTTCTGCTGCTGTAGCCTGTCCACTCAGAGGTTTGACGCATTGTCTGTTCAGAGATGCTCTTCTACACACCACTGTTGTCATGTGTTACTGTCACTGTCCAGTCCCTTCTCCTCACTTCTCTCATTGCCCGCAGAACTGCTGCTCTCTGGATGTTTTTAGTTTTTCCCACCATTCTCTGCAAACTCTATTCTCGCTTTGGTCTGAAAAACAGCTGAAACTCTTGACCACATCCCCATGCTTTTATGCATTTAGTTGCTGCCACATCATTGGCTAATTATATTTTTGCATTAACAAGCTGGTGTACAGGTCTACCTAATAAAGTGATCACAAAATAAGGACAAGGCAGACTTTAAATTAATGTATTTGTATTTAATGGGACTATGTTTTATGTAAATGTATTCTTCCGCTGAACAGTAGTTTATTGGTTGCCCTAGCAACGGTATTGCGAACGTTAGCTAGTAATAATACATCACCACTCCACTATCTAAGTAGCGGTATTAACGTTAGTTAACAAGACTAGCAATACGGTATCCCCACTGCACTAACGTTAGCTAGCTTGCTAGTTTACGTTGCACCAGACGCCACTGACACACAAGTCATTTGTCTTTGTTGTAGACGTTTATCGGGACACTGCCAGATAACGTGCAACTATTGAAATAGCTCATAGCGTCGTTATGAGTCTTCATTTGCTTCACCGAGATTTGGTGGACTTGCTGGTATTTCGATCCGAGGATATTGCCTTAGTTGTATTTGTTCGTTTCTATCCGCCTCCTTTCCAAATCCCCGAGAAGGTCAAAGAACATTTAAAATCACCAATTTTGTTTTACTTTAGTAGGCTACTAGCGGCAAAATGACGACGTTAGGTTAATTTCGGTAGATAACAGTACAATGCAATACAAACGCGGAGAAATGTAAAAAGATGTGTGAACATTCCATTTAGCCGTGCACATATCTTGGATATTGGCACGGCTGGAACGCAAACTGACCAGCAGAGACGATGGACGGGACCTATCCGTTGTGTTATACCGCATTAACACTGCTAGCTAGCAATCGTTTTAGATTAAATCTCACTTTCTAGTGTGTGAGACGCGTATTTTATCATTTTACCTTAATACAAGGCTACCTGCTCATTTTGTACAAATGCAGTGTTGGATTAGAATTCATAATTCATTGAAGCTGATAGACTGGCTGGACATTGAACTAACATTTTGTCCTCCTGACCATTTATGAATCATAAGATATTATACACTTTCAAACCTTGCAATTATTCAACATAGTTCCTGTCATTACTAATGTTGTCAGGTGGCACAACTGATAATCGTCAGGTGGTGCGACCAGGTAAAATATACATTTAAACCAATAAATAATAGGTTAACATGAACAAATGGTTGAATAGCCATTGTATTTAATGCATTCATTCGTATATTTTAGAAATTATTTTTCTGTCTTTAAATGTAAAATAGGATGCTAAAGATACCAAATACCGGGCTACTAGAATGCAATAGTCTTAAATTATTATAAATACAACACAACCACAAAATAATAATGTGTTTGGCACTGTAGACACTCTAAAGGATACTTGCCAAAGTTTTACTTAAAATAAATAGTGGGAAAATATATTGACAAATATCTGGTTGCGCCACCTGACATTTTTTAAAAATGTTAAAAGTTAAAAATAGTTAAAAATGTTAACATTTTGAAATGTTATACAACAAGTGAGACTTGTTTAGACATTTTATCCCAGATTCAAAAATATGCATTACATCCATTTTGAACAAACTAAAAAAAAAAAAAACTTTTTAGAAGCTTTATTCGTCATTGACCCACATGCATAAGCAGCAGTGTGGGCTCCTCCATTATCAATCAAATGAATAAAACAATTAAACATTATAAACGCATGAGCGATAATTGGTCATTATTTTGCATCATATTTTTAGTTACAAATTGTGACAGAAACAGTGACATCTATTGGCCGAAAAGGGAAATGTTGAAGGTGAATTTGCTGAAAACTTTTTTTAGGCTGGATTTTAGGATGATCGATGTAGCAAAAGGTAATTGTTGAGTGCGCACGTTAAATAGCTAAAAAAATGTTTTACTTAATGTTCGTAGCTGACGTTTGCTAGCTGGATAGTTGGTAGGCCTATTGGCATTGACAAAAATGTACATTTTTGGTCAGAGCTGGCAACATTGTTCCTATTAAGCTATTTAGATAGCTATATAAACTGCCAGCCCAGTCAAAGTCCTGGTTGACATTACAGTATACAATCAAGTTACCAAGACTGTACAAAACGAATTTACTTATTTAAGCGATTTATGATAAAATGTTTTTAAATAAAAATGGAAAAATAAAAAAGATTGTATTCTTATGTCCAAAAAATCTTTGGACAATGCAATTTATGCCAATTGATAGATAATTGTCTTCAGATAATAACCATGTTTTTTTTTAAATTAGTGTTTTTTAAGCAATTTAGGATGAAAATTGTCAAAATAGAAAATACATAATATAGCTTATGTCCAATAAAATCTAAATTTTACAATACCATTTTATTATTCTGATTGATAAATAATTGCCTTGAGATAACAACCATGTTGAAAGTTTCAGGGAAAATGGAAAATACATAATATAGTTTTATGTCCAAAAAATTCTACATTTTAAAGAAATACCATGTTATAATGGCAATTGATAGATAATTGCCTGCAGTGAACAATGTTGAAATATTTAAAAATATGTATAAATTATAATTAAAAATTTGTTTAAGAATACATAACAATATAGTTTTATGTCCACATTTTTGTATTATTATTAAATACCATGTTATAATACCTATTGATTGATAATTGCCTTCAGATAACAACTATGTTGAAATAAATTAATAGAAAGTCAGTTTGAAGCCCTCAACAGTAGAAAAAACACAAAGCAGTAAATCATCCGTGTCCTTTATTCACAGTGTCATGAACAGCAGTAAAATTACATTCAAATTGTGCTGTTGACACAAACGGATACAATTCAAAACCTTTCTTTTTTTCCCCCACATTCTTTTTTGTTTTTGTTTTTTTACAATCAGTCTATAATATAGAATATTTACATAACCTCAGTGATTTAACCCCCTGCTGATAAAACTTTAAATGATGATGAAACAATTTCCAGTAAATTTCCAGACAAGTTAAAAAAAATAATAATAATAATAAATGAGAAGAAGCTTGACACAGTCTATTCTGTAGATCAGCATTTCATGTAGTGTATTCTTCCAGTGTGTTTACTCTATTCTGGAGATCAATAAGTTATTTCAAAAGTTTTCTGCATGTGTACCAAATATTCATAAAACACTTTTGTAATTACTACAAAAGTGTTTTTCCCTTCCCATAAAAGATCCCAAAATGGGAAAACGGGATTAGTTCCGTGAGCCTGAGATGCAAGCACAGGTTTGACTGGAATGATTCTAGGACTGGAGTTAAACCTGCAGACACTGTGGCCCTCCAGGACTGGAGGTAAACCTGCAGACACTGCGGCCCTCCAGGACTGGAGTTAAACCTGCAGACACTGCGGCCCTCCAGGACTGGAGTTAAACCTGCAGGCACTGCAGCCCTCCAGGACTGGAGTTAAACCTGCAGACACTGCGGCCCTCCAGGACTGGAGTTAAACCTGCAGACACTCTGGTTGTGGTAAATTTGTAGCTGACCCCCAACCATCAGGGCTGTGGAGTACCCACCTCTCTCACTCACACGCGCACACGCGCACGCGCACGCGCACGCGCACGCGCACGCGCACACGCACACGCACACGCACACGCACACGCACACGCACTCACACTCACACTCACACTCACACTCACACTCACACTCACACACTCGCACTCGCACTCGCACTCGCACTCGCGCGCGCGCACGCGCACGCGCACACGCACACGCACACACACACACACACACACACACACACACACTCACACTCACACGCGCGCACGCACGCACACGCGCACACGCACACACACACACACACACACACACACACACACTCACACTCACACTCACACTCACACGCACACGCACACGCACACGCACACGCACACGCACACACGTCTCCCCCAGGCAGCTCTCACACACTCCACCGGCCCCAGGGAGCAGTCTCCATGACAACCGGAACATGCAGCTATGGAGCTCCAAAACAAAAAAAGCAGTAAGTGCAAAGTAAATGCGTTTCATTAGCATGTTCTTCTGTTAATTTCACCCTTTGCTCCCTCAGCTGAGCTCAGTGGCACGCTCAGCTCTACCTGCCAAAGATGTACTCATATTCCAGCAGAATCAGCTCCACCAGGTGGTTCTGGTACACCATGTGGACCGCCATGCTGAGGGACTCCACCTCGGGCCTCAGCAGTGTGGGCCCGAAGACAATGGCCAGGCTCTGGGCGGTCATGCGATTCTCATCCCCGCGGTCCATCACGCTGAAACACAACCGTGACAGGGTTAACCAGGGCAGCCTGGAGCCAGGAGGAGCCAGGAGCCAGGAGCCAGGGCGTGACAGGGTTAACCAGGGCAGCCTGGAGCCAGGAGGAGCCAGGGCGTGACAGGGTTAACCAGGGCAGCCTGGAGCCAGGAGGAGCCAGGGCGTGACAGGGTTAACCAGGGCAGCCTGGAGCCAGGAGGAGCCAAAGCAACCACCCGGGAGGTCGGTGGTTCAAACCCTGGTGTAGCCAAAATAAGATCAGTGCAGCGGTTTGGCCCTTAACCCCACATTGCTCCAGGGATGATTGGCTCCTGTTTAGTCTAATCAACTGCAAGTGGCTTTGGCTAAAAGCGTCAGAGAAATAACATGGGAGGGCAGCCTGTAGCGTAGTGGTTAAGGTGAATGACTGGGACACGCAAGGTTGGTGGTTCTAATCCCGGTGTAGCCACAATAAGATCCACACAGCCGTTGGGTCCTTGAGCAAGGCCCATAACCCTGCATTGCTCCAGGAGAGGATTGTCTCCTGCTTAGTCTAATCAACTGTACGTCGCTCTGGATAAGAGTGTCTGCTAAATGCCAATAATGTAATGTAATGTAACATGCAGTGTATTGTAATGATCACGTGAAACCCAAACGAAGGGATGAAGCAAGCCACAGGGATGTAGGAGTGTCTCTGAGCTCAAAGCCACAGCCACAGGGATGTAGGAGTGTCTCT
>NC_083768.1:640689-655689 GCF_963514075.1 Conger conger | reverse complement strand
AGGGAGGAGAGGAGACTCAGACAAACACAGTGCTGCTGACAGGCCAGCAGAGGGCAGCACTTCACATTTTAAAAAGTTATCATACTTTTAAATCACAGCAACAGAGTTGTCTGGTAACTGCGCTAGTCTGTGACTGGCTGAGATTTGGGAGCGACGCTCACCTCGATCACGTGCTTCTTGCTGGACTTGTCCTTGGAGGCCCACTCCACCGAGCCCCCCCTGAGATCCACCGCAAAATCCAGCATGGAGTGACCCCCCCCAAACTGAGGGAGAGAGCACACAGGGGTGATTTACAGACTGATGCATAGACTGAACAGGGTGCAGTTTTCCAGTGTGATTCCAGGCCATACACAGGCTGTGGGGGGGAAATCAGCATGTCACTATGTGTCATTCGTCGGGAAGATTTTAATAAATAAGCAAATAAATTACCCTTGGGGAAAGTCCCAGGCTCCTGATTGGTCAACTACCCAAAACCACATGCACCCCCCACCTCCCACCGGGCCAATCATGCCATTATGTCACAGTGCAGACAAGTGCATGCAGAGTCAGCCAGTCAGCACACAGCCTTAACCTGCAGCCAGCCAATCAGCAGACAGCCTGCATGTGGAGCCTGCTGCAGGGAGCCATGCACCAATAGGAGAGTTCCATTCCAATCTAATCCACCAATAACTGAACTGAACTGTCATTCAGACGGGACGGGGGTGCCATTGCATGATCAGCCTTTCGGCGAGTAGCAGGTTAATGTTCAGGAACCAAGACAACTCCATTCAGCATCAGACAATCAAAAGAGCAGCTGAACTCCAACCGGAAAACAGCACTGCTTACAGAGAAAACAGCACTGCTTACAGAGAAAACAGCACTGCTTACAGAGAAAACAGCACTGCTTACAGAGAAAACACTCTGCTTACAGAGAAAACAGCACTGCTTACAGAGAAAACACTCTGCTTACAGAGAAAACACTCTGCTTGCAGAGAAAACACTCTGCTTGCAGAGAAAACACTCTGCTTGCAGAGAAAACACTCTGCTTGCAGAGAAAACCTGGCGTCTACTACCTAGAAACACCTAGCATTGTGCCCAGCATTACAGCAAACCGTAAAAGAACGTTGCAGAACTATTTTCTCGAAATAGTCTAAACGACACAATCGTTTTCTACAGTTTAATTTCTGAATTATAGCCTCACGCTTCCATTTTGTTACATAGGCAAAATAAAAATTTGTCCAGGCGTATTGCCACATTGCAGATAAAAAGAATAGAGAAATAAAATAATGAAAGTCTTGTCTTTATAATTCTTTGTAATTGCTTTGGCCTTAGTGCCGACGATAAAGCACTTTGAGGTACAGAAATAAAGATTTATAAACCTATCCTTTCTGTACACCATTCACAGCTCCCCTTCCCACTCTAAATTCTCCAATAACTTCATCACACGATTGCAATTCATTACATTTTTGTGATTATATGTGCAAAATTAGTTTCAATCGTGCTTGATTGAGCAATTAGCCTCAAAGCTTTGTCATTTGACCGCTGAAGAACATGTCAGAGGAGAGCAGGACATTCACAACTGGGTCAGTACCTGCTTCCTCTTGGCTGATTTGACTGATTGGGTTTTCTGTTGAGGAAACAAACTGGCTGTATTTCTTTACGGAGTTGATCATGTGAGAAATTCAAACATGCGCTTGTTCTGAGCCCACGGGAGGAGGCGTTCTGGGAGGAGGCTTTGTGGGAGGAGGAGGCATTGCAGTCCAAACCCCCGATGGCATTGCTCTCTCTCCTGCAGCACAGACTCGTCTTCATGAGGGAGAAACTTTAGTGCCTACTGTCCAAGGTGCATGACTGGTACCCGGAAGGTTGGAGGTTCTAGCCCCAGTGTAGCCACAATAAGATCAGTACAACTGTTGGGCCCTGAACCCCACATTGCTCCACAGGAGGTTGTCCCATTTAGTCTAATCAACTGTAGGTCTCTTTGGATAAAGGCATCAGCTATATAACTAATGTAATGAGAGAAGGTCTAACGACAAACCGGAGAAACCTGCGGCAGAAAAAGAGCTAAGAGCTAGAGAGCTAAGAGCTCTCTCCAGCGATTGTCCAATCAACAGCGCGATTCCACTGTGACTGAGGTCGGATCTGACCAATCACAAGCGAGAGGAGGTGGGCATGCAAGCGTGACAGACAGCAGGAGGCATGCAAAGCAAGCGAGGGAGAGAGACAGAGAGAAGGAGGGAGAGGGAGAGAAAGAGAGGGAGAGAGGAAGAGAGAGAGAGGAAGAGAGAGAGGGAGAGAGACAGGAAGAGAGAGGGAGGGAGAGACAGGGAGAGAAAGAGGAGGGAGAGAGAGATGGAGGGAGGGAGAAAGAGAGAGGACATACAGTGTCAGCAGGTCCAGGCCTAGAGAACACATAGGAGAGGGCTGGGCGGGGCTTGACAGACGGCCTCCAGTTGCTTAGCAGCGAGAGGAGGAGCTCAGGGAAGGAACCTCTGCGGTAGTATGACTGACAGGGGAAGAAGGGTGATGTCACAACTTTAGTCAAGTTTTAAAAGCAAACAAGAGGAGGAAGGGGGGAAGGAGAGGTGAAAAGAAACAAAAGAATGGCACGCACAGCACCAGAGAAGCCACATTTCCCACAGTGCAACAGTCAAATCAAATATATCGTTCCCAGTTTAGGGGACAACCAAGGCTAGTGTGAATAATGCAGTGACACACCAGACCACTGCAGGTCTAAGATGTATCTTCAGGAAAAACAGCAGGTACAGACTCAATGATCCGCATGCGTTGGGCCCCAGTGTCAACAACTACAGTCTGCAAACACAAGACATGTTAACCTGGGGTCCCCAGCCCTGGTCCTGGAGAGCCGCAGGGTGTGCTGGGGTTCCCAAGCCCTCGTATTGGAGAGCCTTAAACTTAAAAATCAGCAGCCGATTCAGCCCCAAGAAAGCACACCCAACAGCTCTCCAGGACCAGGGCTGGGGACCCCAGCACACCCAACGGCTCTCCAGGACCAGGGCTGGGGACCCCAGCACACCCAACGGCTCTCCAGGACCAGGGCTGGGGACCCCAGCACACCCTGCGGCGTTGTGTATGGATCCGACAGAAACAGAACTGAGCCCTAAACTAGCAGGACATTGTGCTGACTCACCCAGCTGCCCCCCCCCCCCTGGCTCTTGCTGAACTGCAGGGAGGAGCCGTCCAGCACCGCCCAAGACGAGGTCCAGTTCTTCCTGCAACAGAACGGGTCATCAGCTGAAATCAAGTGCTTCGGCGCAGCCCACTTTGCAGCCAGAACACATCCAAGCGCTCGGCTCAGACGGCGTTCAGTGCGTTGGAGCTAGCCAGCCAATCCCAAGAGAGGTTCATTGATATCAATGAGTATGAACCCATTATGGACTAAGGCGCCCTACAGAAAGCCCACAGAAAGGCCATCCAACATGGCGGCCGTGCTCACCGCACTCTGCGCCCGTGCTCCGTGATCTTGGTCACGTTCAGGGGCCCACACTTCTCCTGCTGCAGGGTGAACAGAGAAACAAGGAGTGAGCTCTCTCTCTCTCACTCACTCACTCACTCACTCACTCACTCACTCACTCACTCACTCACTCACTCACTCACTCACTCACTCACTCACTCACTCACTCACTCACTCACTCACTCACTCACTCACTCACTCACTCACTCACTCAGAACAGGGGAGACAGTTAGTGAACAGGGGGGCAGATTGGACAGTTGGAGAATAGGGGGGCAGATGGGACAGTTGAAGAACAGGGCAGTACTAACGGATGACAAGGACTTGGGAGATGAGGGGCAGGAGTCGGTGTCAGGGGAGCTGGGCTTTGGGGAGTCCTGGAATGAGGAACACAAACATCAGCCTCAAGAGCAACACTGCCTCCACAGGCCACAAAGGGAATTACACCATAAACACCATCACCCACTGTCCCATTCTTAACCACTGTCCAATTCTCCAGAGCCCACATTCCTTTAGGGATACGAGCTTCCTGATCACACGCTGCAAATAACGCACAGACACAGCAGGAGCAGAGAGGCTTAATCTGAACACACGGTCTGGCACGGGCCACACCGGCAGCCCAACACCAGCAAGACAGCTCAGCCACACCAGCAGATTATCTCAGACACACCAGCAGATTATCTCCGACACACCAGCAGATGATCTCAGACACACCAGCAGATTATCTCAGCCACACCAGCAGATGATCTCAGACACACCAGCAGATTATCTCCGACACACCAGCAGATTATCTCCGACACACCAGCAGATGATCTCAGACACACCAGCAGATGATCTCAGACACACCAGCAGCAGGAAAATATGCGATTTACCACAGATTTCAGCATTTCAGAACTCCCCAGCACTTTATCATGTTTAAAATACATGATAAACGTGTTAATGAACACCCATGGGCTATCTTGGTTGTGAATCACGTGGATAGATTACAGGCCCCTGATTTGCGGGGCGGGGCGGGGCACTGACTTGTTCCCGAGAGGCTGAAGAGCCGGAGAGGCGTTCAGAGCGGTACCGCCTGTGCTTCACAGGCTGCAGAAACACAGGCACAGCGGCTGGAGTCACACTAGCATTTAGCACAATAACAGCTAGCGCGCTAGCATTTAGCACAATAACAGCTAGCGTGCTAGCATTTAGCACAATAACAGCTAGCGCGCTAGCATTTAGCACAATAACAGCTAGCGCGCTAGCATTTAGCACAATAACAGCTAGCACGCTAGCATTCAGCACAATAACAGCTAACACGCTAGCATTCAGCACAATAACAGCTAGCACGCTAGCATTCAGCACAATAACAGCTAGCACGCTAGCATTCAGCGTAATAACAGCTAGCACGCTAGCATTCAGCACAATAACAGCTAGCGTGCTAGCATTTAGCACAATAACAGCTAGCGCGCTAGCATTCAGCACAATAACAGCTAGCGCGCTAGCATTCAGCACAATAACAGCTAGCGCGCTAGCATTTAGCACAATAACAGCTTGCACGCTAGCATTTACATTACATTACATTATTGGCATTTGGCAGACGCTCTTATCCAGAGCGACGTACAACAAAGTGCATACCCATAACCAGGGATAAGTGCGCTGACAGACCCTAGAGGGAAGTACAATTTCAACTGCTACCTGTACAACAAAGATAAGGACCAGGGCCTTTTTTTTAATTTTTTTTTATTTATTATTATTATTATTTTTTTAATCAACAAATAAACAAACAACAAAGCAAAAGTGACCAAACTTAACTATCCAAATACTGCTTACCTAGCCAACTAAAAATACCGAAACACTACGTAAATCACAAAGACAACAATTAAGGATCACAGGGAGGTAGGGAGGGATGGGGAGAGGTGTTGCTTGAAGAGGTGCGTCTTCAGTTTGCGCTCGAAGGTGGGGAGAGATTGTACAGTTCTGACCTCAACGGGGAGTTTGTTCCACCACCGTGGAGCCAGAACAGACAGTAGTCGTGAGCATGAGGTGGAGGTTCGGAGAGGGGGAGGTACCAAGCGGCCTGTGGAGGCTGAACGAAGAGGTCTGGCAGGGGTGTAGGGTCTGATGATTTTTTGTAGGTAAGCTGGGGAAGACCCCTTAACTGCTTGGAAGGCTAGCACCATTACATTTACATTTACATTTTAGTCATTTGGCAGACGCTTTTAATCCAAAGCGACTTACAAGTGCATAGGTTCTACCACAAGTCAAAGCATCACATCCAGAACTAGGAAAATACACCTGGACTGCTGTTCTAAACATATAGTCGTCATCATAAGTGCAATTTTTTTTGTTGCAGTAATCCAGGCGGGAAATGACAAGCGCCTGGACTAGGAGCTGGGTGGCTTTCTCCGTCAGGAGATGACGGATGCGGCGTATATTATACAGAAAGAACCTGCAGGTTCTGGCAGTGGAGGATACTTGTGGAGCCAGGGAGAGGCAGTTATCAAGAGTCACCCCAAGATTCTTTGCCGTACGGGAGGAGGAAACTACAAAGTCCTCCACAGTCAGTGAGAGGTTGATTGACGGAGAGGGCGTGAGTGTGGTATCCCCGAGGGAAATGGAGAGATCCAGGTAGGGAGAGGTATTAGCAGGGATGAATATCATTTCAGTCTTGCCTGGGTTGAGCTTTAGATAGTGGTTATCCATCCAGCTCTGGATGTCACTCAGGCAAGCAGAGATACGGGCAGAAACCTGTGTATCAGATGGTGGGAACGAGATGAAGAGTTGGGTATCATCCGCATAGCAGTGGTAGGATAGCCCATGTGCAGTGATCACAGGGTCAAGGGAATGAGTGTAAAGGGAAAAAAGGAGTGGGCCTAGGACTGAGCCCTGGGGAACTCCTGTGGCAAGGGGCCGAGGTGTCGATACCGTACCAGCCCAGGCAACCTGGAAGGAGCGACCAAAGAGGTAGGACTCAATCCAGTCCAGGGCTGTGCCACAGATGCCCGTTGCTGACAGGGCGGACAGGAGGACGGAGTGATCCACAGTGTCGAAGGCAGCAGAGAGATCTAGAAGAATGAGGACAGAGGAGAGGGAGGCTGCTCGTGCGGCATGGAGCGACTCACTGACAGAGAGGAGCGCGGTCTCTGTCGAGTGGCCCAATCTGAAGCCAGACTGATGCACAATAACAGCTAATGCGCTAGCATTTAGCACAATAACAGCTAGCGCGCTAGCATTCAGCACAATAACAGCTAAATAAATAAATGAATCTGGGGTCAGGAGCCCAGGTCCAGGAGAGCCACAGCGACCGCTTCCTTCCTTCCTCAGTTGCTGAGGATTCAGGCGGGCTTACTCAGACCCCCCCCCCCCCCCCTAGGGTCACAGCCCCCACCTTCTCATTGGTCTCCAGGATGCAGGTGTTGTTGCGCCACTTGTTGAGTACGATGGGCTCATTCCTGTCCAAGCTCCGCGTCTTCGGGGAGCGAGCGGCGGGCTGCAGGGGGAGAGGGGGAGGAGCTGCAGTAAACAGATGGAATAATAGTACCGTGATTGGTGGGTTGGCGTGATGAAAGCGTGACTCACTTTGGGCAGCTCCCATTCTGAGCGCGAGCCGTCCGCGCTGTAATAGTACTGACGGCCCTGCGCGTCCATGTGCTTCAACCACTGCAACACAAACAGCCAATCACAGACCAGACCAGCCCAGACCAGCCAATCACAGACCAGACCAGACCAGCCCAGCCAACCACAGACCAGACCAGCCAACCACAGACCAGACCAGACCTGCCCAGCCAACCACAGACCAGCCCAGCCCAGCCCAGCCAACCACAGACCAGACCAGACAACCACAGTCCAGACCAGACCAGCCCAGCCAACCACAGTCCAGACCAGACCAGACCAGCCAACCACAGACCAGACCAGACCAGCCCTGCCAACCACAGACCAGACCAGACCAGACATGCCCAGCCAACCACAGACCAGACCAGACCAGACATGCCCAGCCAACCACAGACCAGACCAGACCAGACATGCCCAGCCAACCACAGACCAGACCAGACCTGCCCAGCCAACCACAGACCAGACCTGCCCAGCCAACCACAGACAAGACCAGCCCAGCCCGGCCCAGTCCAGCCCAGACCATCCAATCACAGCACAGACCAACAAATCAGAACACAGACCAGCTAATCACCGTGTGCGTGCGTGCGTGCCTGCGTGCGTGCGTGCGTGCGCGCGTGCGTGCGAGTGCGAGTGCGAGTGTACTACCCCTCAGTCCACAGAATCACACAGTGTCAAAACGACCCAGCCAATCACCGCCCCACAAGACCAGCTCTGACCATTACCCATCACACCTGAACCCTCGTCCCTCAGACCCGGTACCTTCTCCTGAGTGCGCTCACAGACATACAGGGTGTGTCCGTACTGGTCCAGCTCCTCGGACCAGCCATTGGGCGGGGAGCCGTACTGGCTGTCTGATTGGCTGGAGTATGCACTGAGACACGTCTCGTCCGACGACAGAGGCTACAGCCAGCGGCAGGAGAGAGAAGGAGAGAGAAAGGGAGAGGCGGGGAGAGAGAGAAAAAGGGAGAACGGCAGGGAGAGAGGGAAGAAGGGAGAGAGAAAGGGAGAGAGAGACAGGGAGAGAGGCAGAGCAGAACACCTTATCACCAGAGAGAGCACACCCAAGCACCTGCCCACCAAGAGAGAGCAGCCACATGTCCCACAATGCACTGCACAATCTCTTCCACACAGAACCAATGGGCTCATAATGAATCAGTGATTCACACACATTAGAGCCCAGGAGCAGAGGGTTCCTAATGAATCAGTGATTCACACACATTAGAGCACAAGGCTGAAAATGAATCACTAATTCACACACTGTTAAAGTGGAGTTAAAACTGCGGGGCTGCACTGGACATGTTTGGCCACAGGGTGGCAGTGTGGCGCTGTCTGACGGCAGTGCTGCACCCAGTGACTGCAGGGGAATCTGCTCCCGCAGAAAGCCTTTTCCTGCTTCCTCACCCCGCCCCCTTCAGACTGCAGCGGAACTCCAGAGCACTGCTCACTCTCAGAAACTGTGTGTGTGTGTGTGTGTGAGAAACCACAGAACTGTGTGTGTGTGTGTGTGTGTGTGAGAAACCACAGAACTGTGTGTGTGTGTGTGTGTGTGTGTGTGTGTGTGTGTGTGTGTGTGTGTGTGAGAGAGAAACCACAGAACTGTGTGTGTGTGTGTGTGTGTGTGTGTGTGAGAAACCACAGAACTGTGTGTGTGTGTGTGTGTGTGTGTGTGTGTGTGTGTGTGAGAGAGAAACCACAGAACTGTGTGTGTGTGTGTGTGTGTGTGTGTGTGTGTGTGTGAGAAACCACAGAACTGTGTGTGTGTGTGTGTGTGTGTGACACCACAGAACTGTGTGTGTGTGTGTGTGTGTGTGTGTGGGAAACCACAGAATGGCACTCACGCTCTGTGTGTGTTTGTGTATGAGTTACTTAATTATACATTATACTGCGGAAGTGTTATTACTCATTTATAGATTATACTGCAGAAATGTTATTACTCATCTACACATTATACTGCAGAAGTGTTATTACTCATTTATAGATTATATTGCAGAAATGTTATTACTCATCTACACATTATACTGCAGAAGTGTCATTACTCATTTTGACATTATACTGCAGAAGTGTTACTTTGAGAATATCCAGCAGTGTAAAAATAAAACACAGAACTTAAAAAAGATCCAGGAGAGCAGAGGCATAACTGACCTGATTGAGTTTTGCACCAAGCGCTCCAGCTGAACTCTCTTTAACTTACATCAGTTATTTAGCTGACGCTTTTATTCAAAGTGACTTACAGTCGATTAACAGGGAACAACCCCCCCTGGAGCAATGTGTGGTCAAGGGCCTTGCTCAAGGCTCAGCTGTCTCATGCATCTTAGCCACTAGGCTACAGACTGCCCAGTCCTGTATCTTAGCCACTAGTCTATAGACTGCCTCAGTCCTGTATCCTGACCAGAGCTGGCAGACCGGAGTGGTCTAGCTGGGGAGTAGGGAGAGATTAAGGATTGTATGTAAGGTGGGGCAGTCCCCTTAGCAGCCTGAAATGCCAACACTAGGGCCTTGAATCGGATGCGTGCGGCAATAGGAAGCCAGTGGAGGCCAATGAGAAGCGGGGTGACATGAGCCGACCTGGGCTGACTGTGAAGATGTGAAAGTGTGTGCATGAGAGTGTATAAGAGTGTGTGTGCGTGCATGTGTGTGTATGAGTGCGTGGGAGTGTGCGTGTGTGAGTGTGAGTGTGTGTGAGTGAGTGTGTGTGAGTGTGTGTGAGTGTGTATGAGCGTGCATGTGTGTGTGTATGAGTGTGTATGAGTGCGTGTGAGTGTGTATGAGCTTGCATGTGTATGTATGAGTGTGTATGAGCGTACATGTGTGTGTGTGTGTATGACTGCATGTGAGTATGTGTGAGTATGTGTGTGTGTGTGTGTATGAGTGCGAGTGCAAGTGTGTTTGAGCGTGTATGTGTGTGAGTGAGTGAGTGAGTGAGTGAGTGAGTGAGTGAGTGAGTGAGTGAGTGAGTGAGTGAGTGAGTGAGTGAGTGAGTGAGTGAGTGAGTGAGTGAGTGAGTGAGTGAGTGAGTGAGTGAGTGTGTGTGTGTGTGTGTGTGTGTGTGTGTGTGTGTGTGTGTGAGTGTGTGAGTGTGTACCTCTGAATCCGGGGTGTGTGTGTCTCTGCTGAGGCTGGCTCGAGGTGGTTTCCAGGTGCACTCCTGCGTCAGGCGGTTGTAGTAGTAATGGCGGCCGCTGGAGTCACTGTGCATCTCCCAATCTCCCAGCATGCTCAGGGGCGGGCCGGCAGGCTCGGGGGGCAGGCTGGGCTGAGACACATTCAGCTCCTGCAGGTTAGTGTTCACCGGAGACTCTGCTCTAACCTGGGGAGCACTCTACAGAGAGCGAGAGAGAGCGAGCGAGAGAGGGGGAGAGAGAGGGGGGGGGGAGAGAGAGAGAGAGAGAGAGAGAGAGAGAGAGAGAGAGAGGGGGGGGGAAGAGGGAGAGAGAGAGAGGGGAGAGAGAGGGGAGAGGGGAGGGAGAGAGGGGAGAGAGGGAGGGAGAGAGAAAGAGAAAGAAAGAAGGGCAGAGAGTGAGAGAAGGAGAGCATCAATTAGCCATTTTTTAGCCATTTTTGTGCGTCTTTTTTTAGCCATTGGTCTACCCTGAGCTTTAATTTGAGGGATATTTAGGATCTTTAGATGGACAGTCTGGGATGTGAGAGTGGCAGATGCAGTCGCACTGTGTGGTAGTGTTTGGCTGCGCTGCTGCTCCATGTCTGTCCACTAGGGGGCCCCGTCAGTGAGACAGCCGCAGAGGAGCAGCAGAGCATGATGGGAGTTTTAGTCCTCGAGCAGCCCTCTGCACTACACACACCAACCTGTTTTACCACATTCTTTACTGAATCCCACACACACACCTACCCACACACACTCGCACACACAAACCTACCCACACACACTCGCACTCACACACAAACCTACTCACACACAAACCTACCCATACTCACACTCTCACACACAAACCTACTCACACTCGCACTCACACACAAACCTACCCACACACACTTGCACTCACACACACAAACCCACTCACACTCACACTCTCACACACACACACACACAAACCTACCCTCACTCTCACTCTCACTCTCACTCTCACTCTCACTCACAAACCTACCCACACACTCACACACGTGCACACACTCACACACAAACCTACCCACACTCTCACACACACTCTCGCCCTACAGTGCTCTCTCTAACAGGAGGCCCTAGTGCTCTCTCTAACAGGAGGCCCTACGGTGCTCTCTCTAACAGGAGGCCCTACGGTGCTCTCTCTAACAGGAGGCCCTAGTGCTCTCTCTAACAGGAGGCCCTACGGTGCTCTCTCTAACAGGAGGCCCTACGGTGCTCTCTCTAACAGGAGGCCCTAGTGCTCTCTAACAGGATGCCCTAGAGCTCTCTCTAACAGGAGGCCCTACGGTGCTCTCTCTAACAGGAGGCCCTACGGTGCTCTCTCTAACAGGAGGCCCTAGTGCTCTCTCTAACAGGAGGCCCTACAGTGCTCTCTCTAACAGGAGGCCCTAGTGCTCTCTCTAACAGGAGGCCCTACGGTGCTCTCTCTAACAGGAGGCCCTAGTGCTCTCTAACAGGATGCCCTAGAGCTCTCTCTAACAGGAGGCCCTACGGTGCTCTCTCTAACAGGAGGCCCTACGGTGCTCTCTCTAACAGGAGGCCCTAGTGCTCTCTCTAACAGGAGGCCCTAGAGCTCTCTCTAACAGGAGGCCCTAGTGCTCTCTCTAACAGGAGGCCCTACAGTGCTCTCTCTAACAGGAGGCCCTAGTGCTCTCTCTAACAGGAGGCCCTACAGTGCTCTCTCTAACAGGAGGCCCTAGTGCTCTCTCTAACAGGAGGCCATACGGTGCTCTCTCTAACAGGAGGCCCTAGTGCTCTCTCTAACAGGAGGCCCTACAGTGCTCTCTCTAACAGGAGGCCCTAGTGCTCTCTCTAACAGGAGGCCCTACGGTGCTCTCTCTAACAGGAGGCCCTACGGTGCTCTCTCTAACAGGAGGCCCTAGTGCTCTCTAACAGGATGCCCTAGAGCTCTCTCTAACAGGAGGCCCTACGGTGCTCTCTCTAACAGGAGGCCCTAGTGCTCTCTCTAACAGGAGGCCCTAGTGCTCTCTCTAACAGGAGGCCCTACGGTGCTCTCTCTAACAGGAGGCCCTAGTGCTCTCTCTAACAGGAGGCCCTAGTGCTCTCTCTAACAGGAGGCCCTACAGTGCTCTCTCTAACAGGAGGCCCTAGTGCTCTCTCTAACAGGAGGCCCTACGGTGCTCTCTCTAACAGGAGGCCCTAGTGCTCTCTCTAACAGGAGGCCCTAGTGCTCTCTCTAACAGGAGGCCCTACAGTGCTCTCTCTAACAGGAGGCCCTAGTGCTCTCTCTAACAGGAGGCCCTACGGTGCTCTCTCTAACAGGAGGCCCTACGGTGCTCTCTCTAACAGGAGGCCCTACGGTGCTCTCTCTAACAGGAGGCCCTAGTGCTCTCTAACAGGATGCCCTAGAGCTCTCTCTAACAGGAGGCCCTAGTGCTCTCTCTAACAGGAGGCCCTAGTGCTCTCTCTAACAGGAGGCCCTAGTGCTCTCTCTAACAGGAGGCCCTAGTGCTCTCTCTAACAGGAGGCCCTAGTGCTCTCTCTAACAGGAGGCCCTAGTGCTCTCTCTAACAGGAGGCCCTAGTGCTCTCTCTAACAGGAGGCCCTAGTGCTCTCTCTAACAGGAGGCCCTAGTGCTCTCTCTAACAGGAGGCCCTAGTGCTCTCTCTAACAGGAGGCCCTAGTGCTCTCTCTAACAGGAGGCCGTAGTGCTCTCTCTAACAGGAGGCCCTAGTGCTCTCTCTAACAGGAGGCCCTAGTGCTCTCTCTAACAGGAAGCCCTACGGTGCTCTCTCTAACAGGAAGCCCTACGGTGCTCTCTCTAACAGGAAGCCCTACGGTGCTCTCTCTAACAGGAAGCCCTACGGTGCTCTCTCTAACAGGAAGCCCTACGGTGCTCTCTCTAACAGGAAGCCCTACGGTGCTCTCTCTAACAGGAGGCCCTAGTGCTCTCTCTAACAGGAGGCCCTAGTGCTCTCTCTAACAGGAGGCCCTAGTGCTCTCTCTAACAGGAGGCCCTAGTGCTCTCTCTAACAGGAGGCCCTAGTGCTCTCTCTAACAGGAGGCCCTAGTGCTCTCTCTAACAGGAGGCCCTAGTGCTCTCTCTAACAGGAGGCCCTAGTGCTCTCTCTAACAGGAGGCCCTAGTGCTCTCTCTAACAGGAGGCCCTAGTGCTCTCTCTAACAGGAGGCCCTAGTGCTCTCTCTAACAGGAGGCCCTAGTGCTCTCTCTAACAGGAGGCCCTAGTGCTCTCTCTAACAGGAGGCCCTAGTGCTCTCTCTAACAGGAGGCCCTAGTGCTCTCTCTAACAGGAGGCCCTAGTGCTCTCTCTAACAGGAGGCCCTAGTGCTCTCTCTAACAGGAAGCCCTACGGTGCTCTCTCTAACAGGAAGCCCTACGGTGCTCTCTCTAACAGGAAGCCCTACGGTGCTCTCTCTAACAGGAAGCCCTACGGTGCTCTCTCTAACAGGAAGCCCTACGGTGCTCTCTCTAACAGGAAGCCCTACGGTGCTCTCTCTAACAGGAAGCCCTACGGTGCTCTCTCTAACAGGAAGCCCTACGGTGCTCTCTCTAACAGGAGGCCCTAGTGCTCTCTCTAACAGGAGGCCCTAGTGCTCTCTCTAACAGGAGGCCCTAGTGCTCTCTCTAACAGGAGGCCCTAGTGCTCTCTAACAGGAGGCCCTAGTGCTCTCTCTAACAGGAGGCCCTAGTGCTCTCTCTAACAGGAGGCCCTAGTGCTCTCTCTAACAGGAGGGCATGGCTACGTGGAGACCCATCTGGGTCCCCGACTGGGAGAGAGGTGCTCGATTGACAGCCCAGTGGGCGGGTCTCCAGGTGATAGCCACACCTTCTTCGAGGTCAAACCTTCTCCCCGAACGTCTAAACCACCCCGCCCAACAAGCGACGAAGACAAAACGCCCGGCACTGACCCCACACCCTGAGGCTCAATGCGGTTTGTAACCTGACTCGACTTTAACCCTTTAATGGCCGGTCCAACTTAGGGGATCACATTCTGACACACACACCACAAACCGGTAAACTTTAATTTGTTATTTGTCATTATTGACCCAGTTAATAGAAAGGGAAGAAGATAACCACCTCCCCCATGCTCCATATGCATCCTCCACTGCCAGAACCTGCAGGTTCTTTCTGTATAATATACCGTATCCGTCATCTCCTAATGGAGAAAGCCACCCAGCTCCTAGTCCAGGCGCTCGTCATTTCCCGCCTGGATTACTGCAACTCCCTCCTAGCCGGTCTCCCAGCGTATGGTTCCCTCACTACGTGCACCTGGCGGTCGAGCTGCATGTTCATGCCCATTTTCCGTTCTGTTCCTCAGTGGTGGAATGACTTGCCTACCACTGTCAGGACACTGTCCCCATACTTCGACGCAGACTAAAAACACACCTTTTCAGACTATACCCTCCTGATTTTCCCCCCCCCCACCCCTTCTGATATCCCCTTTCTTGTCTAACCCCCCAAAAATATATGATGCTTTAACCTGTGGAAGAACCTATGCACTTCTAATCACTTTGGATTAAAAGCATCTGGCAAATGACAAAAATGTAAAAAAAAAATTAAATGTAAGGTCCTGGGTTCGAGCCCCGCCTGGGCGTTCTGTGTTCTCAGAGGACAAGCCAGTGTGAAAAGCACGGGCTCAAATTCCCTGAACAATATCGAACGACAGCTGTGTCGAAAACTCACATTACACCATTCACATCATTTTAGCTTTGGACAATCAATACACAGCCATTTGATGAAAATTAAATGAGAAAGCAGATCATTAATGGGTGTTTTATTTAGCTAAATATTTCAAATGCGTGTCATTAAGGAAATATATATCTTTCAATAACTCTTCTGCGAGCCCCGAACG
>NC_083768.1:618189-638189 GCF_963514075.1 Conger conger | reverse complement strand
AGGTGTAGGGGCAGGAGGTGTAGGGGCAGGAGGTGTAGGGGTTAGGGGCAGGAGGTGTAGGGGATAGGAGGTGTAGGGGATAGGAGGTGTAGGGGTTAGGGGTAGGAGGTGTAGGGGCAGGAGGTGTAGCCTACCTGCAGGAGTTCTGTGGAGCTGCTGCTCAGCTCATCGCCTGACTCCGAGTCGTTCCGGAGCTTTTCGGAGCTCCCTCCGGAGTCGGGCCAGGGGCTGGGGTCCCCCCGCCGGGGGCTCTCCGGGGTCAGGCCTGGCTCCGGAGGCTCACACATCTCTGGGTGGCGGTCCAGGAGCTGGGGTCTGGGCGGCGGCATCAGGGCCCGGGACGGGGGCATCAGGGCCTTGGGCGGGGGCATCAGGGCCTTGCGGGCCTCGCGGACATACTGGGCCGGCACGAAGAACGGCTTCCCGCCCTCCTCCCTGCGCACCTGCCACCAGTCATCGTTGGTCTTGGTCACCAGCAGGAAGCATTCGCCCTCGCGGATGGAGACGGGCCCACGCCGGGCCTCGTAGTCGTAGTCGTACTCCACCTCGACGTACACCTGCCCCGGGGCCAGATCCAGGTCACAGCGCCCGTCAACGTCTGCCATCCTGTCCCTGCGCGGGGGGGTCACAGAGCGAGGGGGGGGGGCATCCGCATGAGTCCTAGGGCTGCTCACACCTGCCGGAGGAAAAACACACTTTAACACACTAACACACTGTGCACATGCACACTTTAACACACTAACACAGTGTGCACATGCACACTTTAACACACTAACACACTGTGCACATGCACACTTTAACACACTGTGCACATGCACACTTTAACACACTGTGCACATGCACACTGTGCACATGCACACTGTGCACATGCACACTTTAACACACTAACACACTGTGCACATGCACACTTTAACACACTAACACACTGTGCACATGCACACTTTAACACACTAACACAGTGTGTACACACACACTTTAACACACACAAACACACACCGTGCACATAATGAGTGTGAGTGTGAGTGGGTTAGTATTCCATACAGTGTACCAAGTGGGCGGTAGAACAGGCATATTCTCCGAGCAGGCCCTGGGGCAAGCGGAGCAGCTCAGACATGTCCTAACCCCATCCATCACCCAGAGAGCAGCACGGCATGACTCACCAAGGCGCCTCTGCAGTGACAGAGCTATGCTCTACAATAACCCAGGCCATTTACGCTTTATAAAATTAATCTGACCCCCTAGGAGAAAGTAGCTGATCCTGATGGCAGCCGGTAGTGCGAGTGCAGCAGTTACATTACATCACATTACATTACATTACATTAATGGCATTTGGCAGACGCTCTTATCCAGAGCAACGTACAGTTGATTAGACTACATTACATTACATTACATTACATTACATTAATGGCATTTGGCAGACGCTCTTATCCAGAGCAACGTACAGTTGATTAGACTACATTACATTACATTACATTATTGGCATTTGGCAGACGCTCTTATCCAGAGCAACGTACAGTTGATTAGACTACATTACATTACATTACATTACATTACATTATTGGCATTTGGCAGACGCTCTTATCCAGAGCAACGTACAGTCGATTAGACTAAGCAGGAGACAATCCTCCCCAGGAGCAATGCCTTGCTCAAGGGCCCAACGGATGTGCGGATCTTATTGTGGCTACACCGGGATTAGAAGCACTGACCTAGCGTGTCCCAGTCATGCACCTTAACCACTACGACAGGTTTCCCATCCTGCCACCCACATCAGCCCTGCTCAGATAAAACAGGAGATCCCTGGCCTACAGTGATCTATATCTGTGCTCAAGTCACTCTCACAAGCATGGGCTGAGCTATTGTCAGCAAGCTCCCCCTCATAGTTTAATACCTCATCTGTTACCAACTCAACCTATAGGCCAGTGGAGGATGGGCATAATTGAATTCACTCCAGGAACTTTGGCTCTGCAATCCCAGCTTAATACTAACACGTATAAACTAAACAGAACTCAACCTGAACTAAACAGAACTTATTAACAGGAGTAAACTTAGACTGCACACCCACAGGGCTGTGTAACCTGCAGCAGCAGCTTTGAACTTCGCTTCAGATAATGAGACCACCCACTGGGGCCACACACACACACACACACACACACACATATTCTGAAGAACCAGCAGTTAAATGACCCGCTCAGAGCACTGCTGGGGTTCTGAGGGGCGGGGGGGGGGGGGGGGGGGGGGGGCTGATCCAGAAAAAAAAAATCATTCACCTGAAAATACTTCACCCTATGCACAAGTACTGCAAGGAAGGTTGGAAATGTATTAACCACAATTAATGCAGAGGATCTGATTTTGGAGGAACCAATCAATTTAATAGCTGGAAATAGTTGATTTACTCGTACGCAAGGGCACAATAGCACAGCCATACATAGAATAGAACCTGCAACTTCCTAATTACACCCTATTCGCTATCCACCGAGCTAAAGTACAATTCCCTAACCAATGCGCTAGACTGACAGCATACTACTGTTAACCAGTACTGTGCCCTTGCGCGTTTCACACGGCTATGTTAGAGGCTTGTGCTTTGACTTTCCGGCGGGTCTACAAGAAGAACGCCGATTTATACTACTCCTTCAAAAACAGTGAATTATTTTACGAACTATTCACCCATTTTCAACCACGCGCAACAACTTAGGCCACAAGCCACCTGGGTGTGTACTATCACACGTTTAAAGGGGATAAACTCTCCCTCTTCCTGAAATGCGACTGTTTACAATTCTTCAACGACCAAACTAAAATTCGAAATCTAAAATGCCAGAATTCAGGAAAAACTAAAGCTACTCCTGGGTTATCACACGAAAAACAAAATACAATGTTTTTTTTACTTTGATATTAGTTGTGGCTACTTTGACAAGGAAATGTAAGAATAGCAACCAGCACTGCAAGTATTCACGGAGCAGCTTCCTGAAACGTGCCTGGCGACATACTTCCATATCCCATTGTTCATTTACAAATCTGGAAGCAAGGATTACAACGTAATTAACATTTCCCTCGAGTTCAATAGGCGAAGAACATAGTCAAACTCTGCTTATAACAACAGTCTAGTTCAATCGCACCAACGCGGCGAAAACACCTTTAAACGCGACCGGTCCTCCAGTTCTGCAGTGAAACAACATCAGCAAACTTAGCTACTGTACGCGGTATACACTTATATCAAAGCTTAATATAGCCAGCACAACTATTATGGACTTGATAACTTGGTAGAAGAAGCCAATAATTATTTAAAAAAATATTTTGTGGTTCGTAAGATTTGTCACAAATAATGACCTGCATCTTGCCAACAACAGTTTTAAATCTCTATTAGCTAGCTACTGTTGTTGTAACAAATCACAATCATAACGATTAGCTAGCGTTACAACGTGACTACGTGAGCATGATTTTTATAAACTTTTTATATCCGAAATCTGACAAAATAATGTGAGACAATAGTTGCCAAGTTAGCCACAGCTAGCAAAATTCATTTGGTTTCCACACTACTTTCGCTAGCTAAGTTAGCTGGAACTAGCTAATTATATAATTCATCTGGCACATTTCGAGTAATTGTCTTTTCAAACAGAAAAGGGATCCAACAGATTAATACAACAACCTGCAATAAAACGAAGATGATCAGAAAATGATTAGGCTAAACTGGCTAGCTAGCTAACTAAAACTTTAGCTGCTCTTCGGCTACACTTAATCAGCAAACCGAGAAGTTACACAAGGTTGCCAAGTTAAATTGTTTAGCGTGACGTTTCAGCCACCAGGCTACCTGTGTAACAAACAAATACTAGCTGGCTACAAAATTTGTATTCAATAACAAATTTGTGATTTTATTAACCCAATGAATAGTCAGCAAGCTACCAAATTAGCTGGCGAGCCAAGTTTGCTCGTCCGTGGCAACACTGCGCCTTTCCCAGCCGCTGGCTGGCAAGACAGAACAGGTTCATTTTCATTCCAAGGGAAAACATGGAATCACCCAGCTAGCTGCTAATTTGCCAATGAACGAAAGTTATTCTGTATTTCATAAATTCAGGAACTAAGAATCATCCGCCAAATTAACAGTTTACTCTCAACGATTACTAGATTAGACTAAATTAGTTATAGCTAACACTAACTGCAACTTCGTTACGGTAAGTCGTGGCCGCGTAGGCAGCATTTGTGTGACCTATGCTAGTGCATAGATAGAAAGGTGCGGTGGTGTAAATGTTGATTTAGCACACGATCAATACCAACCTTATGTTTTCACTTGACTCTTCCTTTGTAGTTAATAAACCGGATCTTTGCTCCAATAAACTTTTTTCCTCCTGGCTCTTCCCACACTGTCCGTGGCAGCAAACAACCCCCTGCCTCGTTTCGACCTGCCTGTGCTCCAGTGCGCGCTCCTCGGCTCTGCCACACTAGCGCAGGACCGCAGTCTGCAGGCGATTTCAGTATACCAGAGCCCACGCTCGCCTCAAGCTTGGTGCAAGATTTAGACTTTTGGCTCCATCTTGTGTTTCTACTTTGTAAAACACTGACACTTTCAGCGAATGACGTTCCCCTCCAAAAAAGTTTTATAACATGTATATTTATGCTTCTCTGTCAAAGAGATGGGAAACAGACAATATAATTTTGCAAAACATTACATAATTACATTAGCTACTAATTATTGCATACTGTCGATTTGGAAATGTAACAATACCACCCATAAATTAATTTGTTTTTAACCTTAAATAGGCCTGTATATCTACATCTTAGGTCATGTTATTAATGTAGTGTGTGATGTGAAATTCCATACTTTACCACGGAGATGGCGGTAAATTTCCCCAGCATCACATTGACCCAGTAGTTTCATTTTCAGTTTTTACAAATAACATCTGGGACGGCATTGAAATAAATATGGATTGTAATTTGGCAGTACACATCGAAAAGCCTCCTGTCATACACACACACACACACACACACACACACACACACACACACACACACACACACACACACAGTGTTCAGTTTTCTGTTCCCTAAAGCCTGATACCGGTTCAGATTTTACTTTCATGCTGACAGTAACTTGGATTCACCTCATTCAGGATGCCCATATTTTTATCCACAAACCTAAATGGTCTGTCTGCTCTGGGGTTCTCACCCCTCCACCCTAGAGATCAAATTCACTCACACACACTCACACTCACACTCACTCACACACACTCACACACTCTCACACTCACTCACACTCTCACACACACTCACTCACGCACTCTCACACACACTCACTCACGCACTCTCACACTCACTCACACTCATAAACATAAAACATAAAAAGAAGAACACTAAGTGATGCAGTGGTGGGACAGAGGAGGTGTTACTCTGTCTCCGTTAAAAGTAAAGTATGGAGTGGATCTGGCCACACCTCCACAGCACACAGACACACCCTCATCACCAAAAGACCATGCCCACTGGCAAGGAGGACCAGTAGGTCACCATGCTCTGTGCTGAGTGACATCACCCTGTGCTCTGTGCTGAGTGACATCACTCTGCTGATCCCCACATTGCTAATCTGTAGCCTGTAGTGTAGTGGTTAAGGTACATGACCCTGTAGTGTAGTGGTTAAGGTACATGACCCTGTAGTGTAGTGGTTAAGGTACATGACTGTAGTGTAGTGGTTAAGGTACATGAACCTGTAGTGTAGTGGTTAAGGTACATGACCCTGTAGTGTAGTGGTTAAGGTACATGAACCTGTAGTGTAGTGGTTAAGGTACATGACTGTAGCGTAGTGGTTAAGGTACATGACTGTAGTGTAGTGGTTAAGGTACATGACTGTAGTGCAGTGGTTAAGGTACATGACTGTAGTGTAGTGGTTAAGGTACATGACCCAGTAGTGTAGTGGTTAAGGTATATGACCCTGTAGTGTAGTGGTTAAGGTACATGACTGTAGTGTAGTGGTTAAGGTACATTACTGTAGCGTAGTGGTTAAGGTGCATGACGGTAGTGTAGTGGTTAAGGTTCATGACTGTAGTGTAGTGGTTAAGGTACATGACCCTGTAGTGTAGTGGTTAAGGTACATGACTCTGTAGTGTTGTGGTTAAGGTACATGACCCTGTAGCGTAGTGGTTAAGGTTCATGACTGTAGTGTAGTGGTTAAGGTACATGACCCTGTAGTGTAGTGGTTAAGGTTCATGACTGTAATGCAGTGGTTAAGGTACATGACTGTAGTGTAGTGGTTAAGGTCCATGACCCTGTAGTTACATTACATTACATTATTGGCATTTGGCAATTATGTCGCTCTTATCCAGAGCGACATACAACAAAGTGCATACCCATAACCAGGGATAAGTGCGCTGAAAGACCCTAGAGGGAAGTACAATTTCAACTGCTACCTGTACAACAAAGATAAGATTTTTTTTTTTTGGAACAAAGAAACAGACAAAACAGAGCAAAAGTGACCAAAGTTAATTATCCAAACACTGCTTACCTAGCCAACTAAAAATACCGATACACAAAGCAAGTCACAGAGACAACAATTAAGGTTCACGAGGAGGTAGGGAGGGATGGGGAGAGGTGCTGCTTGAAGAGGTTGTGTCTTCACTTGCGCTTGAAGGTGGGGAGAGATTCTACAGTTCTGACCTCAACGGGGAGTTCGTTCCACCACCGTAGAGCCAGAACAGACAGTAGTTGTGAGCGTGAGGTGGAGGTTCGGAGAGGGGGAGGTACCAAGCGGCCTGTGGAGGCTGAACGATGAGGTCTGGCAGGGGTGTAGGGTCTGATGATTTTTTGTAGGTAAGCTGGGGAAGACCCTTGTAGTGTAGTGGTTAAGGTACATGACCCTGTAGTGTAGTGGTTAAGGTACATGATCCTGTAGCGTAGTGGTTAAGGTTCATGACTGTAGTGTAGTGGTTAAGGTACATGACCTTGTAGTGTAGTGGTTAAGGTACATGACCCTGTAGCGTAGTGGTTAAGGTACATGACCCTGTAGTGTAGTGGTTAAGGTACATGACTGTAGTGTAGTGGTTAAGGTACATGACTGTAGTGTAGTGGTTAAGGTACATGACCCTGTAGTGTAGTGGTTAAGGTACATGACTGTAGTGTAGTGGTTAAGGTACATGAACCTGTAGTGTAGTGGTTAAGGTACATGACTGTAGTGTAGTGGTTAAGGTACATGGCCCTGTAGCGTAGTGGTTAAGGTACATGACCCTGTAGTGTAGTGGTTAAGGTACATGACCCTGTAGCGTAGTGGTTAAGGTACATGACTGTAGTGTAGTGGTTAAGGTACATGACTGTAGTGTAGTGGTTAAGGTACATGACCCTGTAGCGTAGTGGTTAAGGTACATGACCCTGTAGTGTCGTGGTTAAGGTACATGACCCTGTAGTGTAGTGGTTAAGGTACATGACTGTAGTGTAGTGGTTAAGGTACATGACTGTAGTGTAGTGGTTAAGGTACATGGCCCTGTAGCGTAGTGGTTAAGGTACATGACCCTGTAGCGTAGTGGTTAAGGTACATGACCATTTAGCGTAGTCGTTAAGGTACATGACCCTGTAGTGTAGTGGTTAAGGTACATGACTGTAGTGTAGTGGTTAAGGTACATGACCCTGTAGTGTAGTGGTTAAGGTACATGACTGTAGTGTAGTGGTTAAGGTACATGACCCTGTAGTGTAGTGGTTAAGGTACATGACTCTGTAGCGCAGTGGTTAAGGTACATGACTGTAGTGTAGTGGTTAAGGTACATGACTGTAGTGTAGTGGTTAAGGTACATGACCCTGTAGCGTAGTGGTTAAGGTACATGACCCTGTAGTGTAGTGGTTAAGGTACATGACCCTGTAGCGTAGTGGTTAAGGTACATGACTGTAGTGTAGTGGTTAAGGTACATGACTGTAGTGTAGTGGTTAAGGTACATGACCCTGTAGCGTAGTGGTTAAGGTACATGACCCTGTAGTGTCGTGGTTAAGGTACATGACCCTGTAGTGTAGTGGTTAAGGTACATGACTGTAGCGTAGTGGTTAAGGTACATGACCCTGTAGTGTAGTGGTTAAGGTACATGACTGTAGTGTAGTGGTTAAGGTACATGATTGTAGTGTAGTGGTTAAGGTACATGACCCTGTAGTGTAGTGGTTAAGGTACATGACCCTGTAGTGTAGTGGTTAAGGTACATGACTGTAGTGTAGTGGTTAAGGTACATGGCCCTGTAGCGTAGTGGTTAAGGTACATGACCCTGTAGTGTAGTGGTTAAGGTACATGACCCTGTAGCGTAGTGGTTAAGGTACATGACTGTAGTGTAGTGGTTAAGGTACATGACTGTAGTGTAGTGGTTAAGGTACATGACCCTGTAGCGTAGTGGTTAAGGTACATGACCCTGTAGTGTCGTGGTTAAGGTACATGACCCTGTAGCATAGTGGTTAAGGTACATGACTGTAGTGTAGTGGTTAAGGTACATGACTGTAGTGTAGTGGTTAAGGTACATGGCCCTGTAGCGTAGTGGTTAAGGTACATGACCCTGTAGCGTAGTGGTTAAGGTACATGACCATTTAGCGTAGTCGTTAAGGTACATGACCCTGTAGTGTAGTGGTTAAGGTACATGACTGTAGTGTAGTGGTTAAGGTACATGACCCTGTAGTGTAGTGGTTAAGGTACATGACTGTAGTGTAGTGGTTAAGGTACATGACCCTGTAGCGTAGTGGTTAAGGTACATGACTCTGTAGCGCAGTGGTTAAGGTACATGACTGTAGTGTAGTGGTTAAGGTACATGACTGTAGTGTAGTGGTTAAGGTACATGACCCTGTAGCGTAGTGGTTAAGGTACATGACCCTGTAGTGTAGTGGTTAAGGTACATGACCCTGTAGCGTAGTGGTTAAGGTACATGACTGTAGTGTAGTGGTTAAGGTACATGACTGTAGTGTAGTGGTTAAGGTACATGACCCTGTAGCGTAGTGGTTAAGGTACATGACCCTGTAGTGTCGTGGTTAAGGTACATGACCCTGTAGTGTAGTGGTTAAGGTACATGACTGTAGCGTAGTGGTTAAGGTACATGACCCTGTAGTGTAGTGGTTAAGGTACATGACTGTAGTGTAGTGGTTAAGGTACATGATTGTAGTGTAGGGGTTAAGGTACATGACCCTGTAGTGTAGTGGTTAAGGTACATGACCCTGTAGTGTAGTGGTTAAGGTACATGACCCTGTAGTGTAGTGGTTAAGGTACATGACCCTGTAGCGTAGTGGTTAAGGTTCATGACTGTAGTGTAGTGGTTAAGGTACATGACCTTGTAGTGTAGTGGTTAAGGTACATGACTGTAGTGTAGTGGTTAAGGTACATGACCCTGTAGTGTAGTGGTTAAGGTACATGACCCCGTAGCGTAGTGGTTAAGGTACATGACCCCGTAGTGTAGTGGTTAAGGTACATGACTGTAGTGTAGTGGTTAAGGTACATGACCCTGTAGTGTAGTGGTTAAGGTATATGACCCTGTAGTGTAGTGGTTAAGGTACATGACTGTAGTGTAGTGGTTAAGGTACATTACTGTAGCGTAGTGGTTAAGGTGCATGACGGTAGTGTAGTGGTTAAGGTTCATGACTGTAGTGTAGTGGTTAAGGTACATGACCCTGTAGTGTAGTGGTTAAGGTACATGACTCTGTAGTGTTGTGGTTAAGGTACATGACCCTGTAGCGTAGTGGTTAAGGTTCATGACTGTAGTGTAGTGGTTAAGGTACATGACCCTGTAGTGTAGTGGTTAAGGTTCATGACTGTAATGCAGTGGTTAAGGTACATGACTGTAGTGTAGTGGTTAAGGTCCATGACCCTGTAGTTACATTACATTACATTATTGGCATTTGGCAATTATGTCGCTCTTATCCAGAGCGACATACAACAAAGTGCATACCCATAACCAGGGATAAGTGCGCTGAAAGACCCTAGAGGGAAGTACAATTTCAACTGCTACCTGTACAACAAAGATAAGATTTTTTTTTTTTGGAACAAAGAAACAGACAAAACAGAGCAAAAGTGACCAAAGTTAATTATCCAAACACTGCTTACCTAGCCAACTAAAAATACCGATACACAAAGCAAGTCACAGAGACAACAATTAAGGTTCACGAGGAGGTAGGGAGGGATGGGGAGAGGTGCTGCTTGAAGAGGTTGTGTCTTCACTTGCGCTTGAAGGTGGGGAGAGATTCTACAGTTCTGACCTCAACGGGGAGTTCGTTCCACCACCGTAGAGCCAGAACAGACAGTAGTTGTGAGCGTGAGGTGGAGGTTCGGAGAGGGGGAGGTACCAAGCGGCCTGTGGAGGCTGAACGATGAGGTCTGGCAGGGGTGTAGGGTCTGATGATTTTTTGTAGGTAAGCTGGGGAAGACCCTTGTAGTGTAGTGGTTAAGGTACATGACCCTGTAGTGTAGTGGTTAAGGTACATGACCCTGTAGCGTAGTGGTTAAGGTTCATGACTGTAGTGTAGTGGTTAAGGTACATGACCTTGTAGTGTAGTGGTTAAGGTACATGACCCTGTAGCGTAGTGGTTAAGGTACATGACCCTGTAGTGTAGTGGTTAAGGTACATGACTGTAGTGTAGTGGTTAAGGTACATGACTGTAGTGTAGTGGTTAAGGTACATGACCCTGTAGTGTAGTGGTTAAGGTACATGACTGTAGTGTAGTGGTTAAGGTACATGAACCTGTAGTGTAGTGGTTAAGGTACATGACTGTAGTGTAGTGGTTAAGGTACATGGCCCTGTAGCGTAGTGGTTAAGGTACATGACCCTGTAGTGTAGTGGTTAAGGTACATGACCCTGTAGCGTAGTGGTTAAGGTACATGACTGTAGTGTAGTGGTTAAGGTACATGACTGTAGTGTAGTGGTTAAGGTACATGACCCTGTAGCGTAGTGGTTAAGGTACATGACCCTGTAGTGTCGTGGTTAAGGTACATGACCCTGTAGCGTAGTGGTTAAGGTACATGACTGTAGTGTAGTGGTTAAGGTACATGACTGTAGTGTAGTGGTTAAGGTACATGGCCCTGTAGCGTAGTGGTTAAGGTACATGACCCTGTAGCGTAGTGGTTAAGGTACATGACCATTTAGCGTAGTCGTTAAGGTACATGACCCTGTAGTGTAGTGGTTAAGGTACATGACTGTAGTGTAGTGGTTAAGGTACATGACCCTGTAGTGTAGTGGTTAAGGTACATGACTGTAGTGTAGTGGTTAAGGTACATGACCCTGTAGTGTAGTGGTTAAGGTACATGACTCTGTAGCGCAGTGGTTAAGGTACATGACTGTAGTGTAGTGGTTAAGGTACATGACTGTAGTGTAGTGGTTAAGGTACATGACCCTGTAGCGTAGTGGTTAAGGTACATGACCCTGTAGTGTAGTGGTTAAGGTACATGACCCTGTAGCGTAGTGGTTAAGGTACATGACTGTAGTGTAGTGGTTAAGGTACATGACTGTAGTGTAGTGGTTAAGGTACATGACCCTGTAGCGTAGTGGTTAAGGTACATGACCCTGTAGTGTCGTGGTTAAGGTACATGACCCTGTAGTGTAGTGGTTAAGGTACATGACTGTAGCGTAGTGGTTAAGGTACATGACCCTGTAGTGTAGTGGTTAAGGTACATGACTGTAGTGTAGTGGTTAAGGTACATGATTGTAGTGTAGTGGTTAAGGTACATGACCCTGTAGTGTAGTGGTTAAGGTACATGACCCTGTAGTGTAGTGGTTAAGGTACATGACTGTAGTGTAGTGGTTAAGGTACATGGCCCTGTAGCGTAGTGGTTAAGGTACATGACCCTGTAGTGTAGTGGTTAAGGTACATGACCCTGTAGCGTAGTGGTTAAGGTACATGACTGTAGTGTAGTGGTTAAGGTACATGACTGTAGTGTAGTGGTTAAGGTACATGACCCTGTAGCGTAGTGGTTAAGGTACATGACCCTGTAGTGTCGTGGTTAAGGTACATGACCCTGTAGCATAGTGGTTAAGGTACATGACTGTAGTGTAGTGGTTAAGGTACATGACTGTAGTGTAGTGGTTAAGGTACATGGCCCTGTAGCGTAGTGGTTAAGGTACATGACCCTGTAGCGTAGTGGTTAAGGTACATGACCATTTAGCGTAGTCGTTAAGGTACATGACCCTGTAGTGTAGTGGTTAAGGTACATGACTGTAGTGTAGTGGTTAAGGTACATGACCCTGTAGTGTAGTGGTTAAGGTACATGACTGTAGTGTAGTGGTTAAGGTACATGACCCTGTAGTGTAGTGGTTAAGGTACATGACTCTGTAGCGCAGTGGTTAAGGTACATGACTGTAGTGTAGTGGTTAAGGTACATGACTGTAGTGTAGTGGTTAAGGTACATGACCCTGTAGCGTAGTGGTTAAGGTACATGACCCTGTAGTGTAGTGGTTAAGGTACATGACCCTGTAGCGTAGTGGTTAAGGTACATGACTGTAGTGTAGTGGTTAAGGTACATGACTGTAGTGTAGTGGTTAAGGTACATGACCCTGTAGCGTAGTGGTTAAGGTACATGACCCTGTAGTGTCGTGGTTAAGGTACATGACCCTGTAGTGTAGTGGTTAAGGTACATGACTGTAGCGTAGTGGTTAAGGTACATGACCCTGTAGTGTAGTGGTTAAGGTACATGACTGTAGTGTAGTGGTTAAGGTACATGATTGTAGTGTAGGGGTTAAGGTACATGACCCTGTAGTGTAGTGGTTAAGGTACATGACCCTGTAGTGTAGTGGTTAAGGTACATGACCCTGTAGTGTAGTGGTTAAGGTACATGACCCTGTAGCGTAGTGGTTAAGGTTCATGACTGTAGTGTAGTGGTTAAGGTACATGACCTTGTAGTGTAGTGGTTAAGGTACATGACTGTAGTGTAGTGGTTAAGGTACATGACCCTGTAGTGTAGTGGTTAAGGTACATGACCCCGTAGCGTAGTGGTTAAGGTACATGACCCCGTAGTGTAGTGGTTAAGGTACATGACTGTAGTGTAGTGGTTAAGGTACATGACTGTAGTGTAGTGGTTAAGGTACATGACTGTAGTGTAGTGGTTAAGGTACATGACCCTGTAGTGTAGTGGTTAAGGTACATGACTGTAGTGTAGTGGTTAAGGTACATGAACCTGTAGTGTAGTGGTTAAGGTACATGGCCCTGTAGCGTAGTGGTTAAGGTACATGACTGTAGCGTAGTGGTTAAGGTACATGGCCCTGTAGCGTAGTGGTTAAGGTACATGACCCTGTAGCGTAGTGGTTAAGGTACATGACCCTGTAGCGTAGTGGTTAAGGTACATGACCCTGTAGCGTAGTGGTTAAGGTACATGACCCTGTAGTGTAGTGGTTAAGGTACATGACCCTGTAGCGTAGTGGTTAAGGTACATGACTGTAGTGTAGTGGTTAAGGTACATGACCCTGTAGTGTCGTGGTTAAGGTACATGACCCTGTAGTGTAGTGGTTAAGGTACATGACTGTAGTGTAGTGGTTAAGGTACATGAACCTGTAGTGTAGTGGTTAAGGTACATGACTGTAGTGTAGTGGTTAAGGTACATGGCCCTGTAGCGTAGTGGTTAAGGTACATGACCCTGTAGCGTAGTGGTTAAGGTACATGACTGTAGTGTAGTGGTTAAGGTACATGACCCTGTAGCGTAGTGGTTAAGGTACATGACTGTAGTGTAGTGGTTAAGGTACATGACTGTCGTGTAGTGGTTAAGGTACATGACCCTGTAGCGTAGTGGTTAAGGTACATGACCCTGTAGTGTCGTGGTTAAGGTACATGACCCTGTAGTGTAGTGGTTAAGGTACATGACCCTGTAGTGTAGTGGTTAAGGTACATGACTGTAGTGTAGTGGTTAAGGTACATGATTGTAGTGTAGTGGTTAAGGTACATGACCCTGTAGTGTAGTGGTTAAGGTACATGACTGTAGCGTAGTGGTTAAGGTACATGACCCTGTAGTGTAGTGGTTAAGGTACATGACTGTAGTGTAGTGGTTAAGGTACATGATTGTAGTGTAGTGGTTAAGGTACATGATTGTAGTGTAGTGGTTAAGGTACATGACTGTAGTGTAGTGGTTAAGGTACATGACCCTGTAGTGTAGTGGTTAAGGTACATGACCCTGTAGCGTAGTGGTTAAGGTACATGACTGTAGTGTAGTGGTTAAGGTACATGACTGTAGTGTAGTGGTTAAGGTACATGATTGTAGTGTAGTGGTTAAGGTACATGATTGTAGTGTAGTGGTTAAGGTACATGACTGTAGTGTAGTGGTTAAGGTACATGACCCTGTAGTGTAGTGGTTAAGGTACATGACCCTGTAGTGTAGTGGTTCAATCCCCAGTGTAGCCACAATAGGATCCACACAGTCGTTGGGCCCTTGAGCAAGCCCATTAACCCTGCATTGCTCCAGGGCAGGACTGCTTAGTCTAATCAACTGTACGTCGCTCTGGATAAGAGCGTCTTCCAAATGCCATCAATGTAATATAATGTAATCTATGGCCAGGGACACAGAACCACACTATACAAATATGCTATATACAATATTGACTATTTTGTAAACCTGAATATTGCTGGTGGGTTTCATTTTTCAAAAAAATAAAACAAACTGCAGCATACAGAATTCGTCCCTGTGCACTAGAAAATGGCTACACTGCAGTTAACAGTACTTATGCTTTCAAGACTGCAAGCAGAGTTTTTCATCTAGCCCCGTGAGTGCAGTTTCTGGACCAGGTGCCTGACGTTCTCAGAACTACAGGCATTTCCAAGCCCAAGAAACAGGCTTCCGCCAAATAAAAACTGAAACGCATACAAAAAATAAATAAATACAAATACAGAATTAGTCAGAAGAAAAGCTCATTTTAGACAATGCAAAGGTAGGTGCGTTGGAACTCTTGCAGCCTGGTAAATTACTATCTTTTACATTCAGCTTCACATACTTATCTCACCAGCAACACACCGACTCAGCTGAATTTAAACACAGAATTATTTAATCACACATACATTTACAACATGCAGAAAACCAAAAGTAGATGACATCACCAAAATACCCCTCCATAATTGAAGTGCCTTTGCCCAATCGGAATGATCCAGGATTTTCAGTCCCCACAAAAACTCATTTGCTACTACACAGTAATACACTTTAAACTCTTTTTATATATATTTATTCATAAATGAATGCAAATTCAGAGATTATTTTATTGATTTATTTTTTACTTTGCATTCAATTTGTGGAGTAAACCTGGGTTGAACAAGGCTCCAGTGTGTCACAGAAGCATGCCGTTTAGCCAGCGCGGTTCTGTCCAGGTACCAGTGCCACAGCCAGGAGCGGCTTCTCCAGAACTTCAGAAGTGCAGACGAGGCGTTCTGTGTAAACATTCATCAATACCACAGTGCATCAACACCACAGTGCCTCAACACCACAGTGCCTCAACATCACAGTGCATCAACACCACAGTGCCTCAACACCACAGTGCCTCAACACCACAGTGCATCAACACCACAGTGCATCAACACCACAGTGCCTCAACACCACAGTGCATCAACACCACAGTGCATCAACACCACAGTGCATCAACACCACAGTGCCTCAACATCACAGTGCATCAACACCACAGTGCCTCAACACCACAGTGCCTCACCCAAAGTAGAACATTACGAAGGATGTTTCTCTGTGAACATTCAGTGTAAAAGAACATCCAGTGTAAAAGAACATTCAGTGTAAAAGAACATCCAGTGTAAAAGAACATCCAGTGTAAAAGGAGTCAGTGTAAAAGAACATTCAGTGTAAAAGAACATCCAGTGTAAAATGAGTCAGTGTAAAAGAACATTCAGTGTAAAAGAACATCCAGTGTAAAAGGAATCAGTGTAAAAGAACATCCAGTGTAAAATAACATCCAGTGTAAAAGGAATCAGTGTAAAAGAACATCCAGTGTAAAAGGAGTCAGTGTAAAAGAACATTCAGTGCAAAAGCCTGTTTTAGCTGATGCTAAATGTGGTGTTTTTGGGGGGGGGGGGGGTTTTACAGAAGACTGTTAAAGTGCTATAGAGGAGTGTACATTATTTCAGCCTGTGAAACGGGTGATGTCCCCCCACTGTTAGTTAGGGTGCAACATGGAACACACTCCCATTTCTCTTGTCCTCATTCAGCTTTGTAATCGCTGCTAAATGATGTATTCATGAGGACCTCACAGGTGTGTGTGTGGGTGTGTGTGATGGTCAGTTCCCGAGAACAGTGAAGTGGAGCCTCCTTACACAAGGGGGGGAAATCAATCACAATAAAAGTGTGTGTGTGTGTGTGTGTGTGTGTGTGTGTGTAAGGGGGGGGGGGGTGAGACAGTGACTCTTTTCAAGATATGGCAATGGAAAAATGAATTTCAATTGTCAAGCATACTTTAACTTACGACAAGCTAATATTTTATATTTTAATATTTTATACTTGGAGGGAAAAACTCAACTCTCAACTACAAATCTCTGGCTCAGCTGATTGGCCGATCAGGGAGTGGGCAGGTCACATGATCATTCCTCCACTCATTTTTTTACCCAATTAAAATATTGAAAATATTGGCCTCCACAGGACTGCGTTATAAGGGCCTTGTTCCACACGAGAATATCAGAGATGTTAGCGGGTTCATCCCCAGGTCCAGGCAGCTATATCTTTACAATGGGAGAGCAGTGCGTTAAGCATCTTCCCTTGATTCAACCCTGTAAACCAGCTCATGAAATCAACACAGACAGGACTCCAGAACACAGAACAGCCTCCCACTCCCCGAAACAGGAACCTCTGCCTCTCAGAACCTGTGATGCACATCCAGGTTGGCACGGTGCAGACTGAACCCAGGACACAAGAGATAACAGACTGAGCGGTGTCCAGGTTGGCACGGTGCAGACTGAACCCAGGACACAAGAGATAACAGACTGAGCAGTGTCCAGGTTGGCACGGTGCAGACTGAACCCAGGACACAAGAGATAACAGACTGAGCAGTGTCCAGGTTGGCACGGTGCAGACTGAACCCAGGACACAAGAGATAACAGACTGAGCAGTGTCCAGGTTGGCACGGTGCAGACTGAACACAGGACACAAGAGATAACAGACTGAGCAGTGTCCAGGTTGGCACGGTGCAGACTGAACACAGGACACAAGAGATAACAGACTGAGCAGTGTCCAGGTTGGCACGGTGCAGACTGAACCCAGGACACAAGAGATAACAGACTGAGCAGTGTCCAGGTTGGCACGGTGCAGACTGAACACAGGACACAAGAGATAACAGACTGAGCAGTGTCCAGGTTGGCACGGTGCAGACTGAACCCAGGACACAAGAGATAACAGACTGAGCAGTGTCGAGGTTGGCACGGTGCAGACTGAACACAGGACACAAGAGATAACAGACTGAGCAGTGTCCAGGTTGGCACGGTGCAGACTGAACCCAGGACACAAGAGATAACAGACTGAGCAGTGTCCAGGTTGGCACGGTGCAGACTGAACCCAGGACACAAGAGATAACAGACTGAGCAGTGTCCAGGTTGGCACGGTGCAGACTGAACCCAGGACACAAGAGATAACAGACTGAGCAGTGTCCAGGTTGGCACGGTGCAGACTGAACCCAGGACACAAGAGATAACAGACTGAGCAGTGTCCAGGTTGGCACGGTGCAGACTGAACCCAGGACACAAGAGATAACAGACTGAGCAGTGTCCAGGTTGGCACGGTGCAGACTGAACCCAGGACACAAGAGATAACAGACTGAGCAGTGTCCAGGTTGGCACGGTGCAGACTGAACCCAGGACACAAGAGATAACAGACTGAGCAGTGTCCAGGTTGGCACGGTGCAGACTGAACACAGGACACAAGAGATAACAGACTGAGATCACGGTCACACAGAGCTCCCCAGACTGCACTCAGTCACTTTGTGATGGTGCCTTTTTGCCTTGTTGGTTTCTTTTGTTAAGAAAATGAAATGTAATTTAGGGGAAAAGGGATGAGGGTAAACAAACAGGATGAGAGCTGCACAGGCCAGTTGTACTCCCAGCTCTGTAAGGGAACGAAAGGCTTCAGCACAACATCCACCGGACTTCAGTCTTCAGCAGCTAGAGAGAGAGGGGGAGGGGAAGAGAGAGAGAGGGGCGGGGAGAGAGAGAGAGAGAGAGGGGGGGAGGGGGAGACAGAGAGAGAGGTGGAGAGAGGGGGGGAGAGAGAGACAGGTAGAGAGAGAGGCGGAGAGAGGGGGGGAGAGAGGCAGAGAGAGATAGAGAGCGACAGAGAGCGACAGAGGGAGGAGAGAGAGAGGAGAGAGAAATACAATTTAGTTTAGATGGCATTTGATTCAATTTGGCACAATAGTTTAATTTAAACACTTATCCAAAACCGGCCCACCAGATGATTCAAACCGGCCCGCGAGATGAATTTGCAAAGTGGGAAAATTACACAGAAGACATTGCCGTTCTGGCCATTTGTTGATAGATAAAAACAAATATAATTTTCATTTTTTGTATTGACAAACATGGGCAAAAAAATTAATTACATTTTTATTAATTAAATTTTTGACAGGAACAAAAAATATTTTGTTTTTTGTCTGTACAGTGTTCTAGACTTTTAAAAGCACTATACGACAGACATAAAACGCAATTTTACAAAAAAGTAACTGATATTCCTAATTTGTCCACTGACAGTCGCACTGTTTTTGTAAGAGTAGTGGTTCCATCTGGTCCCATAAATGGCAATTATCGGCCTTATCGTTATTAAGAACCGTCAAAATTACCTTCTGTGGCACCCTCATTACCCAAAATGTCTTTGTCAAAAAAGAGAAAAGTAGACACAGAGTGTAGAAAGAAAAATGGACAACTTCTTATTTATTCGCAGAGGTGAATATGAAACCTGTGTGCTTGTTGTGTACGAAACACGTTTCAGTGCTAAGGAATATAACATTCGGCGCCACTATGAGACTCATCATGGCGAAAAATACAACAGCTTGCAAGGGACAGCTGAGAAGAGAGAAGATAAATGAATTGTTAGCGGGTCTGAGGAAACAGCAATCTGTTTTTCCCCGCAGCCGAGAGGTCAGTGATGCAGCAGTGAACGCGAGCTACGTCATTGTGTTCGTGAAAACATGCATTCTGAAGGCTGCAGAAATTGTGTGCCCTGAGAAGCGTCAGGATTTTGCCAACATTAGCCTGACGAGGAACACTGCGGCAGATAGGATTTCAGATCTTTCCGCAGGTTTGGACGGCCAAATGAAGCACGCAGTCAAGTCATTTGTTGCATTTTCGGTTGCAATTGATGAGAGCACTGAGATTACAGATGTTGCTCAACTGGCCATATTCATTCGTGGTGTTGATGAGACTTTGACAGTCACCGAGGAGTTCCTTGAGTTGGTGCCTTTGACGGACGCCACAACAGCGGATGTTTTGAGGTGTTGTGACAAAATTCAGAAAGTTCAGGCAGCAAAGATTTTTGGACATTTAACTGTGTTTTGCACCAAGAAGCGTTGTGTTGCAAGTCGTTAAAATGGATCATGTCATGGAGGTGGTTGTCCGAACTGTTAATTTCATCCCAGCCAGAGGTCTGAATCACCGTCAGTTTGACGGCCTTCTCAGTAATAAAGACGTTACCTATGGCTTGCCATACCACGCTGAAGTAAGGTGGTTAAGCCGAGGTGCCGTGCTGAAGCGTTTCGTTGATCTACGAGAGGAAATTGGACAGTTCATGGAGAAAAAAGGCAAACAAGTGATGAATTTCAATGCCCAAAATGGCTTCAGGACCTTGCATTTATGGGAGATATTACAGAGCACTTGAATAATCTGAACTAAATGTTGCAGGGCCGCAAAAAAGTTGTCACACAGCATTACGACAGCATACGCGCATTCAAGTTGAAGCTGTCTCTGTGGGAGACGCAACTGTCAAGTGGTGACAGCGCTCATTTCCCTCGTCTAAGAGATGTGCGTGCAACCGGAGTTAATGCTAACATGAATCGGTACAAAAACAAGATTACGGGATTGCTGCGGGAGTTTGAGCAACGGTTTCAGGTCTTCGGTGAACTTGAATATTA